>NW_024870563.1:0-251471 GCF_013358625.1 Macadamia integrifolia
GAGAGAGAGAAAGAGAGAGAGAGAGAGAGAGAGAGAGAGAGAGAGAGAATTGAAGCTTGGGGAACACCTTCAATGGCAGAACCGTGGCTTCTCTTTGTGTTTCTTCATTTTTGTTTTCTTCTTCGAAATCTTTAGAGGTTTCTAAATTCACCTTCCTAAAACCATGGCGAAGGGAGAGGTCTATTTTCCGTCATCTTGCAATTTCCTCGGCTCTCCGGAGTTGGAAGTTGGGATAGGTAGTTTTTTTTGCATTTTTTGTTCCAAACGAGCGTCTCTCCCTCTCTGTTTCTTCCTCTCTCCTTGGGACTTCATGTTGGACTTTGTTAGTAGACTTCCAACATCACCTAATCAATCGACTTGCTTCATGTACGTCTTAATCAATGAGACTTCCAATCACCCAAACCTTCGAATTTGATGGTGTGGAGTTTGTCATTTAGCGGTAGTAGTTTAATAATGAGCAATTTTAACCCCCCCCCCCCCCAAAAAAATGCTTAATAATGAGCAATTTGATTTTCTGCTTTTAGCTTATAGCTACAATGCCCTCTTTAGAATTTTGTTTAGTCCAAGATAGAGGAATTAAAAGGAGTTTCATGACATTTATCCAAAAAAAAAAAGTAGTACATGGTGCAGGGGGAAAATCTAACCGGTCCGACCCGTTTATAAGCTTGACTTGTCCCAACATATTTAGCCCAACCGTTTATATGTATATTTTGATTTTTTTTTAATAGAATGGAGTATATATTGATATTTTTACCAATTATTGAATGTAATTGAGATCTTTTCTTGTAACGCGAAAGTGTACGAATTGATGATTTTAATTTACTTCTAACTACCGTCCTAAAACACATGCATCTAAAATAAAGTCCTAACCAACATAACTAGGGAAATTGGATTTGCAATTGAAATAAAAACCTAACAATTCATCATCTAGGAATTTAAATACTCAAAGAAAATAAAAAAAGTAATAAAGAAAAAGTAAAAGAAAAGTGTTGAAATAAAATAAATAAAATAAAAAAGGGAATAAAATTAGAGAGAGGAACACAAGTAAGTATCTTTACTTAGCCCAAGGGATGCACCATAAATAATATGAGCATCCCTACTTAACCAAAGAGTACTCTTATTAGGGTTTTTCTACTTGACTTTACGGAAAGAGAGACAATATAAATAAGCAAAGTAAAAGGATGGTTCCATGGCTAGAGAGGGGCAAAGCCAACACAAAGTCTAGCCAAGGATCTTGGGGGAAAGGGAAAGCATCAAAGTAAAACTAAAATTAAAAGCCTAAATTAAGACTGAATGTGTAGTAAGAAGAGGGAATGAGAGGGGGGCGAAAAGACTAATGTAGAAACCTACTTACCTAAACTTCAATCCTTGAATTAAACTTGATCAATTTGAAATACTATCAGCCCAAAAAACCAGATCTGGAATAAACTAAATCTGAAATTGCTAGGCCTGGAGAGAACAAATCTTTAAGAAAAACTTACACTTGAACAGAGATGCTTCAAAGCTTGGTTCTTGTCACCTAGATCTAAGCTTTGAATTAGTAAATTAAAATTATTTCAACTTGAATAACTTGAATAACATAAACCATAAAAATAAAAGACATTGCATTAATTATATAAAACCAATTACAAAAGTGTTCAAAGCAAAAGCAAAGAAGAACTAAAACTAGAACTAGAGCATAATGAAACCTAGAGAAGAAAAGAGGAAGAGAGAAAACCCTAAAAGGAGAAATGCCCCCTCCCTCTTTGGTCAACTCTCTTATATAAGGAATGGGGAGGTAGTCCAATGATTTTAGTTTCCTGGTTTAGGGGATATTTTTGAGATTCTTACTGATGAGGTAAAAAATAAAAGAGAAAATAGAGGAAAGAACAAGTGAACGTCCAAGTGTGGGCCCCTCTTGGATCATGTGACGAGATGGAGGGGAGAGAATGGACAGAAAAGGAGAGAAAGTAGGGGAGAAAAGATCTCCAACGATTTCTCCTTCCTTTTTCCTTTTTTTTTTTTTTTTTTTTTTTTTTAATTTATTTTCTCTCTTCTTGAGCAAAAACCTTCTTGGACGATTTTTAATTCCTTGTTTTGATCAATTTGGACAATCTTCTATTTTAATTTGAAATTCCTTCCATGCCCCTTATCTTTAAGAAGGTGAAAAATAGGAGATCTTCAACCAAATCTCCAAAAGGATAGGAGATCTTGTGTTCCACTCCTAAAGGAGAGAGAAAGTGGCACCCAATGTGGGTCTGTCCTACTTTGTTGGAATCTGGACTACCTCTTGTACCCTGAGACAACTGCAGAAGGGTTGGGCCTGTATCTTGGTTATCCTCTGGTCTATTATTTTTTTCTAGCCCGAAAAGAATAATCGTGTGTATGGATATCAAAACGAATGTTTACTTTTGATGCAACATGTCCATCTTGCTCAGAATTTTATCTTTTTCATAGCCATGAAAAGAAATAGGATCTCATTACGTGTAAAATTAGAGATATGACACCTGATAGTCCCTAAGGCCTTGTAAATACAAAACCTGTAAAAATATAGTAAAACCCAAGGTAGCTCCATTCTAAGTATGCAAAAATACATACTTACATCCCAAGATTTCACACATAAATGTGCTCATCAGAATTCCCCCACACTTAGACTTTGTTAATCCTCGAGAAAAATAAAAAAAAAAAGAATAAAAATTTTAACTCACTTTCGTAGGAATCATAGTTGCACTTAGCATGTTCAACAAGCGTTTAAACCCCTAGGTCACCCCTAACAGATGAGTTGTGTCTCATGGGTGTTTGCAGTGAATATACACCCAAAATTCAGAAAAAAAAAAAAATCTCAACCTTGGATAAATATAAGGGTCGTACCGATCCGGAGCAAAGATAATTCCTCTTACACTTGATCTAGGGACCCCCACACTTAAATTTTTATTACTCATATCGATTTCAGGCACAAGCATATTTCCTAATTTGGAACTCACCTTGTCTCTTCCAACACATCCTTATCTTAATGCAAGACCACTTGTAAAGTAATAGGGAACCAAGGACTAAGACGTGGAGTAATTTTGACCAAACATATTACCAAGGCATTAATGATATTTGCACATAGTTTCCTGCTATGTGGTTTTCTTTTTTTTGTTCTTATAATAAACTCTATCCTACTCAACTATTATTGGCCTGAATGACATGGTGGAGCAAACACCAGACACCCAAGGTACTATGTAGCTTCTCTTTTTTGCATATGTCCACATAGACAGTGATACCAGAGTTCTTTCAGAAATTTCTTCCCTAAGAGTTTTGATCAAGATACCATGTTTCTTGAGGCTTAATGCCCTATCTAGTTCCAAGGAAATCAACTTTTATATCACTTTCCACACTTTATTTAAAATTGTGTATTTGTTAATTCCAAATCAAGAGTACAAGCAACCTATGGACTTATATATGATCCAACACCGTAAAACAAGGGTTTCTTATTTTTCAAAAGAGTCCAATCTCAAGACATAGACTTGTTTCTTTTTTCTCAACAGGGTTTTTAAGTGTTAAAGATGGGTACTATTCAAAATTTTAAAATGTAACCGCAAGCTTATGGATCAGTGTAGCTACGGGTTGAACACAGGGAGAACAACCACTTTATTTTTTTGCTTCTTTTAATAATGCGAAAGTGAACCAATTAATGATTGTGATCTAATTCTAATTACCGTCCTAAACATATGTATCTAAAATAACGTCCTAACCATTCGTCATCTAAGAATTTAAACACGCAAGCCACACAATTAAAATTAAATAAATAAATAGCTGAAAATAAACACCCCACGCAATTAAAAAAAAATAAAGGAAAAAAATGCTGAAATAAAAATAAAGTAAAAGAAAGGGATAAAGCTAGAGAGAAACTCACAAGTAGGTCTCTCTACTTAGCCTGAGGGATGCATCATTATATGAGCTTCCCTACTAGACCAGAGAGTCACTCTTACAAGGGTTACTCTACTTGGCTTTAGGGAAAGGGAGACAATTAAAATAAAAACAATAAAATGATGGTTCTATGGCTACGAGGGGCAAAGCCAACACATACACTAGCCATGAACCTTGGGGAAAAGGAATAGCAATAATGTAACGACTGAAAATAAAAATCCTAAATTAAGAAAGAAAGGGTAGTCAGAAGAGGGAATGAGAGGGGGGAGAGAAGACTACTGAAGGAGCCTACTTACTTGAACTTCAACCCTTGAACTGAAAACTTGATCGATTTGAGATACTACTAGTACTAAAAACCAGATCTGGAATAAACCAAATCTGAAATTTCTAGTACTAGAGAAAACAAATCTGAAGAAAAAAAATTGAACTTGAAAGACATGCTTCATAGCTTGTTCTTGTATCCTAGAACTAAGTCTAGAACTAGAACTTGAAAATTACAACTTCAATTGTTTAAACAATAAAAATAAAAGACTGAATCAAAAACAAAAGTGCTTGCATTAATTGAATAAAAAGAACTTACAAAAGTGTTTAAAGCATAAACCTAGAACTAGAGCTAGAGAAAGAGAAAACTAGAGAAAGAGATAGAGCAACTAAGAAAAAACCCTAGAAGAAGAATGAAGTGCCTCCTCCCCTCGTGTTAATTCTATTATATAGAGAATGGGGGTGGAAAGCTAACGATTTTAGCTTCTAAAAAAAAAGATTTTTTTTATCTTGTTGATGAAGTGGAGGAGAGAGAAGAGAGAAAACATGTGGAGAGAGATCTCCCACGATTTTTCTTCCTATTTTTTCTCAATTTTTCTATTTTTCTATTTTTCTATCTCTTCTTGCACAAGAAACCCCCTTTGGCCGATTTTTCTTGTTTGAATTTGGACAATATTCTATTTTAATGGGAAATTCCATCCATGCCCTCGTCTTTTCTTTTCTTTTTTTCTTTTTTCCTGTCTTTTCTTTTCTTTTTTTCTTTTTTCCTATTTTTTCTCTTTATTGTCTCTCTCTCTTCTTCAAACTTGTGTACAACTATCTTAGCCGACCTCCTTTAAGTGATGAGTAGGAGAGAGAAAATATTCTAAAAAAAATCTCAACAAAATGGCAGTTAAGAGGTTCGAACTTGAGACCTCCTAATAAGCAAGGGATTATGCACACCACAACTCACCAACTACGCTAGGTAGTTGTTGTTACCAAAAACGAATCTTTAATCACTTAAGGATGTGGTCCATCGATCCTTGTTGGCATTTAGAATATTCCGTATACCCTTGGGACAATTGCAGATGGGCTGGTTTTGCATCTCAGTTCAGTTCTGATCCATTATTTTTTTTCTGACTCGAAAGAATAATCACTTATACGGTTGACCAAACGAATGTGTACTTGCAATTGAACACTTCCACCTTGCTTAGAATTTCATCCTCTTCGCAACCATGAAAAGAAATAGGACCTCTCTATGTGTAAAATTGGAGATATAGCACCAAATAGTCCTTAAGGCTTAGAAAATATAAAACCTGCAAAAAGAGTGTAAAACCCAAGGTAGCTCCATTCTAAATATGTAAAATGCATGTTTTACTACCCTAGATTTCACACATAAATGTGCTCATCAGAATTCCCCCACACTTAGACTTTGCTAGTCCTCGAGCAAAACAAAAAGAAAAAGAATAAAGACAAAAAACTTAACTCACTTTCGTAGGAATCATGGCTGCACTTAGCATGTGCAACAAGCCTTTAAACCTCTAGGTCAACCCTAGTGGACGAGTTGTGTCTCGTAGGTGTTTGCAGTGAATATATACCCAAAATTCAGAATAAATATATCCCAACCTTGGCTAAAGGTATGGGCCATACCGATCCGGAGCAAAGATAATTCCTCTTACAAGGGACCCCCACACTTGAACTTTTATTACCCTTTATCAATTCCAGGCACTAGCATATTTCTTAATTTGGAACTCACTTCGTCTCTTCCAAAACATCCTTATCTTATGGAAAAACCACATGTGAAGAAATAAGGAACCAATGACTAAGGCGTTGGAGTGTTTTTGACTAAAACATATTACCTAGCATTAATGACATTTGCACATTTTTTTTCCTTTTTTTTTGCTTAATAAACTCTATTCTGCTCCACTACTTTTAGCCTGAATGACATGGTGGAGCAAACACCAGACACCCAAGTTACTATGCAGCTTCGCTTTTTGCATATGCCCACAAAGACAGTGATGTTAGAGTTCCTTCAGAAGTTTCCTCTCAACGAATTTCGATCAAGACACCACGCTTCCTGAGGCGTAATGACCTATCTAGTTCTAAGGGAATTAACTCTTATTCTTCTTTATACCACATTTCACATTTCATTTAAAATTGTGCATATGTCAACTCATGCTAAATTAAAAAGGTCTCAATTCCAAATCAAAAGTACAAGGAACCCACAGACTTACATATGGTCCAACACCATAAAACAGGGGTCTCTTATTTTTCAAAAGAAAATCCCATCTCAAGACACAGGCTTGTTTCTTTCTTCTCAACAGGGTTTTTCTATGTTCAAAATGGGTACCTTAATCCAAACTTTTATTTTCATACATTAAGCAACCGAATGGTATGATCATTAGCCAAAAGCCAAAGTAGGACTTCATCCTTAGTAAGATCAAAAATAAAAAGAAAAACAAACCAAATAAAGTGAAAAAAACAAAAACTGGTTTTCCTCCCTCACACTTAAGTCATGCAATGTCCTTAATGCATGAAAAGAATTAAAAGCGAAGACAATGCAAGGGGGTCATCCCTGATTAAAAGTTAGTCATCAGTGTAAAGAGGTTCATGGAGATCCATGACCTCTTCACTACCAGTAGTAGGAAACTTGAGGAACAATTTCAAACGCTGACCATTAACCTTCGAAATTACCCCTGTTCCTAGATTCAGAATCTCCACAGCCCCATGGGGATATACATTATGGATAATAAATGGGCCATCCCATCGGGATCTAAGCTTACTAGAAAAATATGCAATCGAGAGTTGTACAATAAGACCTTATCACCAATTATAAAAGATTTACGCAGAATATGCTTATCATGGAAAGCTTTGGTCTTTGCCTTGTAAATCCTAGAATTTTCATAGGCATCATTCCTAAGTTCCTCAAACTCAAATTGTTGGAGCCTATGATGAATTCCCGCATGAAACAAATCAAAGTTGAGCTTCTTGATGGCCCAAAAGGCCTTATGCTCCAACTCAACTGGTAAGTGACAAGGTTTTCCATACACCAAATGGTAGGGAGACTGACTAAGGTCAGTCTTGAATGCAGTCCGATGGGCCCACAAGGCATCAATGAGCCTAAGGGACCAATCCTTATAATTGGAATTAACAGTGTTCTCTAAGATTTGTTTAATCTACCTATTAGACATCTCCACTTGGCCACTAGTTTGGGGGTGATAAGGGATAGATAACTTATGGGTGATCCCATACCTTTTCGTTAAGGCCTCAAAAGGCCGATTACAAAAATAAGTACCCCTATCACTAATTATTACACGTGGTGCATCAAAGCAAGAAAAAATGTTCTCTTTGAGAAACTGGACCACCACTTTGTGGTCATTAAATTTATAAAGTATGACCTCTATCCATTTAGAAACATAATCAATGGCCAAAAGTATGTACAAATTTTCAAAGGAATTAGGGAATGGTCCCATAAAATCAATGCCCCATACATCAAAGATCTCAACTACCAATATAGGGTTGAGGGTATCATGTTCCTCTTATTGATACGACCAAAAGACTGGCAGGCGGGACAAGCCTTGTAAAAATCAAAAGCATCTTTAAAAAGAGTGGGGTAATAAAATCTACATTGGAGAACCTTTACGGCAGTCTTCTTAGGTCCAAAGTGTCCACCACATGCATGATCATGACAAAAAGAGAGAATGAAATGTTGCTCATGATCAAGAATACATCGTCGGATAATCTGATCCGGACATATCTTAAACAAACAAGGATCATCCCAGAAAAGGTGCTTAATTTGGGAATGAAACCTATACTTATCTTAGGTGGACCAGTGATCCGGAGTCACACATGAAACTAAGAAGTTGACAATGTCAGCAAACCATGGTTCACTGGACACTGCAAATAATTGTTCATCTGAAAAGTTCTCGTTGACTGGAGAATCGATAGTCAAGGAATTGAGAAGCTAGGATAAATGGTCTGTAACTAGGTTTCAACTGCTTTTTTATCCCTAATTTCTAAATCAAACTCTTACAAAAGTAAAACCCACCTAATGAGACGGGCTTTGGCATCCTTCTACTAAACTAGGTATCTAAGAGTAGAATGATCAGTATACACCACCACATGTGAACCAACTAAGTAAAATCAAAACTTTTCTAATGCAAACATAACAGTTAAAAATTCTTTTTTAGTGGTTGTATAATTGAGTTGTGCATCATTTAAGGTCCTACTTGCATAGTAAATGACAGTGGATAACTTATTAATCATTTGACCCAAAACCGCTCTTATGGCAAAATCTAAAGCATCACACATCAGTTCAAAATGTTCAATCCAAATAGGTGGTTGAACAATGGGTGCATTGGTCAACTCTTTCTTAAGTTGTTTGAAGGATTCTAGGCACTCTTTAGAAAACTCAAAAGTTTGATCTTTGGTAAGTAATGAAGTGAGAGGTCAGGCTAACTAACTAAAGTTCTTAATAAACCTTCTATAGAAGCTCGTATGCCCTAGAAAGACCGAACGTCCTTAACAGATTGAGGAGGTGGTAAATTATCAATCAAATCCACTTTGGCTCTATCTATCTTAATTCCTTCCATGGATATTACATGGCCTAAAACAATACCAGATTTAACCATAAAATGGCATTTCTCCCTATTCAAAACCAAATTCTTAGATGTGCACCTTTTCAAAACTAGGAAAAGATGATGAAGACATTCAGAATAGGAATTCCCATGAATTGAAAAGTCATCTGTAAATACTTCTAAGAATTTTTTGACCATATCATAAAAGATGCTCAACATGCATCGTTGAAATGTAATAGGGGCATTGCAAAGCCCAAAGGGCATACACCTGTAAGCAAATGTTCCATATGGGCATGTAAAAGTGGTCTTATGTTAGTCCTCTAAAGCAATTGGGATCTAGTTATAGCCGGAATATCCATCAAGAAAACAATAGTAATCATGTTCAGCTAACCTCTCTAACATCTAGCCAATGAATGACAATGGGAAGTGGTCCTTCCAGGTTGCCACATTAAGTTTTCTATTGTCTATGCACACTCTCTACCCTGATTGGATATGGGTTGGAACTAGTTCATTATTGGCATTGGGAATTGCAGTCACCCCAGACTTCTTAGGCACTACGTGAACTGGGCTTGCCCATTGGCTGTCAGAAATAGGACAAATTATTCCATGATCTAGGCTGTAATACCCTACTTCTTAAACCCGATCTAATTACACGGTTGACCCGGTTTAACTATGTAGGACCCGAACCGGAGAGAGTTAGAGCGGGTTCCTTATGGACTATGATGGCAAGGGTGTCTTTAAACACCGGCTGGCCCGATAAGTCTGAGCCAGTGCCAGAAGAGACGGGAATACCCAAGCCGTGTACATGCACCTATCATAAGGCCATGTACGAATAAAGCAGGTATGTAGCCGTATATTAAGGTGCATACGTATATTACATCGTATGCCAAAAGTGAGGTTCACGCCGAGGCCTGAACTCTGTCAAAATCCCAAATTTTGGCCCTCAGGTGGGCGGACAGGTGGGCGCATCCACCCACCTGAGTGACCGACCCATGTGAATTACTTAGTATTTTAAAGAAGTATATATAGCATTTATACTTTCTTTTCTTTTCTCATTTATGACACTCGTACGTTGGTGAGAGGAGTAAAGAGGAGAGAGAAAAGAAAGGGAAGAAGAAGAGAAGAGAAGGAAGAGGAAGAAGTGATAGATTTCAGCGGCGCCGAGGCTTGATCTCCCCATTCCGGCATCGGAAGAGTGATCTTCAACACTAGATCTACATTTAGAGGTAAGCAAAGTTGGGTTCCTTAAACATTAACCATACCCAAGTAAAACCCTTGATTCGAGTAGGGTTTCTTGAGATCTTGTAAATCCCCTTTGAAATGATGAATCTAAGGTTTAATAGATGATTTATGTGTTAATCTTGAAGGATTTGAAGAAGTATTTATAAGGTTGGAGAAGCATTGTGGATTTGAAGTGATTTTTGGGGTTTGAAGGTGTTCTTGTGCAAAGAAGGTAAGATGGCTTCCCATTCCTTAAATCTAACCTAGATCTAGGTTAGAACCATCCTATGAGACTTTGAAAGTGTGAAGAATGGGTTTGGAAAAGCCCCATTTGAATCCCCAAAGAATGGGGAAAGTTAGGAAGAAACAGCAGGTTTCCCGCCAAGACCGGTGGGCCATCTGGCCCGCCTGTGGGCACCCGCCTGAGAGGGTAGGGCCTTCGGGCACAACCGACAGGCCAGACTGGCGGGCTAACCGGTGGGCCACCTTGCCTGCCGGTCTTAGCAGACCCCCTGGCCCAACCGGTGGGCCAGACCAGTGGGCCAGACAGGTGGGCTGTTTGACCCACCTGAGAGGCTCCAAATGTGATTCTTACGTCCGATTGGACCCAAATCGGACGTGTGACCTTCTTTTAATGTTCTAAACATGATTTTATCATCGGATCTCATTAATTTTGATCCTAAGATGGTGAAATACTAACCCCGCTCACTCATGTTAGGTTCACCAAATCCTACGCTTCTCACACCGGATCTCACCTGTACAGAACGGGAATCCTTGCACACTATAAGTAAGTGGGGAGAGGACCTTTGGCCTTGTTTCAAGGCATTGTTTGGCATTCATTTAATTGTATCTAGTCTAGTCATGCCATCATGAAAATGCTATGTAGATTAGTCATCCTCACATGGTTATGCATGGATGTTGTGTTTATTTTCTAAATGCCAAGTGATAATATGCTTATGTGATGAATGTTGACATCATTGTGCATGATGCATTAATAGACTAGATGCCATAGTTGACTTGAAAATGAGTGCATTGGTGGCCCGTGGTATAGGACGCGATGGCACTATACAATCGTACTATTGTCATATAGGAGCATGCGGTTTAGGATTTTTGCCATCCCGTGCTACGACCCTTCCCAACAGGGGTTAAGGTGTTGGGTTACCATTTGGGGGGAAGCAGTGGTCGCGGTTGTCGGGTCATTGTGGTGGTTAGACATAACGCCCAGCAGGTCATTAGGACAGTGGGCAACCCCGGTGGTATATTCAAGAGGGCCAATCGTACTGCTTTTAAATTGCTGGAGTTAGCACCTTTAATTTCAGGCATTTACTTTTCTGTTGAGATCCGGTGGTCGGCATGTTTTTACTTTTCCGAGTACTCACGGTGGGCCTTCTCCGACAGCCCTATGGGCGTATCACGGGATGGAGTTCGTGGCTCGTACTCGGAGTATACGCGCATTGTGGCTGAAGTAGCACTAAACCAAAGACTTAGTAATGTTGCTTAGGTGGATGTGATTTAAAATGTATTACATAACATGTAGTGCATATGATTGTGTTTTGTTGTGTGGATTGCTGTGTGGTCCATCCTTCCACTTACTGAGCTAGTGAGCTCATCCCACGTGTGCACCCCTTTTTAGATGATTTTGCAGGTCATTCATCTGAAGAGCACGGGTCGGGTCCCACGGTTGAGTTCCCTGAAGAGGACGGTGGGCCCCTGAGGAGTTAGAGCACGACATTGATTGCCCGTGAAAGAGTTATTCTGTGGGACCGCAGTTCTGATGTCGAGCTGAGCTCCACTTTTGAGGTCGAGTTGAGCTCTACCATGTGATGCCGAGCTGAGCTCAAACCTTGATGCCGTGCTGAGCTCTAGCCTTTGATACCGAGCCGAGCTGTATACTCTGATTTTTGATGGTTTCCTTTATGTACTTGATATGTGAATTGTACTTTTATTGTGTAAATATCATGCCTTCGGGCCCACATGTATATAACTATTGTATCACAATTCGGGTATCAAGTATTATGGGAATATTCACAGGTAAACCAAGTCTTCCGCTGATCTGATAAGCTTTTATTAGTTGTATGTATGGTATGGTGGAATACAGTATCAGATGATCCTGGCAGGTTTGGGTTAACTGGTGTTAACCCGGTCACTGGCCCGGTTCAGTGTGAACAGGGTGTGACAATGGTGGTATCAGAGCGTGATGCTCTGCTCCACTCACAGCATACCATTAGAATTCCGTAGAATGTATAATAGGAAAATGGGATTGGGTTAATGTAAAAGCTTTAAGGAGTTAAAAGCCAAAGAAAGAAAGTATTAAAAAGGGTTGCATTTAGGTATTGCATTCATGGCATGCGTGTGAGTAGATAAAAAGGTAAATAAATTGGTGTTATAACCTATAGAGTACTAGTTTGACGAAATTTCGGCAGCATAACGGCGTAAAATGGGATTTCCAAAAATTTAGACACAAACACCTGATAAACAACAAATATATAATATAACAATGATAAAAAAGTAACAATAGACATCACAACCAAACTACACAAGAATTCAACGTATAAATTCATCACAAACCACTATCAAAACACATTATCCCACAAATAATTCCAGTTACAGTGCAAATACAAGGAATGAGAAAAGAAATGAAATATACAACAAGGTCCAATAAAAGGAAACAGATAAGAAGCTGGTGTGGGCGAGCTAAGCCCTCACTGATCATGATCGTCGCCATCTGTGATCACTACGCTCACCGGAGGTCTAGAGTTGACGTTGAGGCGATGGTCGTAGTAGTCAAACCTCGCGTTCACCAGCCGTACCTCCCTCCGTAGTCGGCCAAAATCTGTTGAGATGGCGTTGGCCGTGGTGCTCAAGTCTTGGCCCAGTTGGAGAAAGGAGTTCTCCAAAGTAGCCTGCCTCTCTAGGATGCATTCCTCCCTAGAAGCACTCTCGTCCAGCCTTCATAGTAGCTGATCTTGGCCATCCTTTAAGGCCCGCATGGTGTACATCATGCCCTCAAAATCGTATGCACCACTCTCAGGTGGTGGGGCTCTATGCTGTGAGGTTGCAGCTCTGGAGAAGCCAGGATCGGGACCTCTCGACTCCTGAGGCACCTCCTCAGGGATGTCATCACCCACCAGGTCATCCTCCTCATCCTGAGGAACATAGTCCTCATCCTCCTCGCTAGACTCCTCCTCCATGTGAACATCCTCCATAAGGGCAGCCCTCCTATCCCTACCTCTCTGAGCTCCTACTCTTGGAGGCGTATCCATAAGGGTGTGGAGACCCATCCTCAAGAGGTTACCCCTGTCGAACGTATCCGTCGGAGTCTTCCCCTCCTCACCACTCAGGTCCACCCCGAAGAACTCGAAGATCCTAGTGAGGATCCTGCCATAGGGGAATCCTCCATCCTCATGGTGGGAAGTATAGTGCTCCATCGTTTTGAGGATGATGTATGGCAGGGACAAGTGCTCGACACCTCCCTCTATGGTCGTGTAAATGCAGAAAGCGATGAAGGCCGCCATGAAGCCCACCTGGTTCCGATGACCTCCTCTGGGGAGTAGGTTGAACTGGACCAAATGGGCAAACACGCGAACCTCAGGGTAGAAGGATGTCTCGGACTCTGGACGGGCACTGCTGCCACAGATGGTCTCGTAGATGTAGTCCGGCGTCTCCAAACTCATGAATGGTCCCAGGGGCTTACTCCTGGGAGGGCTGTAGTAACGGTGCCCAGCTACTGAGATGCCCAAGATGCTGGCCAAGGTATCCACGGCCAACTGGATGTCCACCCCCTTCACCAAGCTGACTATGGTGTACTCCCCGTACTGATAAGAAACCTCCAAGTTGCAGTAGAACCTGTGAACTAGGTGCTCGTAGCATGGACGGTCTACATGGAGGATAGACTCCCAGCCCAGTGCTGAGAACCTCTCCTGAAGTCGAGCCTTGTGGAAGTCGTTGACTACCACGGTCTTCTCCATCATTACCGACCTCTTCAGGAAAGCCGGTCAGTTGGCTACTACCTCTGCACTGTGGAAGAGCTCCTCATCGTAGTCCAAAGGGTCAAACCGGGCAGGTCCGGGTCTCCCTGTGCAGGGGGATGGAGAGCTAGTTTCCGCACTCTTCCGCTTAGAAGTGGTGGTCTTACGTCGAGTGCCAGAAGATGAGGGTCCCTTGCCGGTGCGAGATGACATCCTGGCAAGAAAAGAGAAAAGCAGGGTGAGTAAGGAAAAGAGAATGACAACAGAGAGATGGGTGAGCAATAAGAGAAAGCCCCGAAACTCAAATTTTCTCACAAAAATGGAAAATACGACAAGCGAGGAATGATAGGGAGCCTATGGACGAGATGCACGGTAAGTGACAAAGCAGAGTCATGGTAAAACAACAATATGATAGAAAGGGGCATATGTAACATGAGAGGATTCAAATTTCAATACGCAAGTTCATTCACAATGGAGTAAAGCTTGAAACTATAGGTCTAAGACGGAAATGCCATGGTAGCGAGATCATGAACATGCAAAAACATACTCTAATAGACTATGGAGGTCCACAAATACCAAGTATGTAAATAAAAAATCAAGGAAACCCAACACAAAAGAGGGGTTTCATGGGAAGACATGGGGATTCCAAGCATAAGGGACATTTCATGAATTCTATAGCATGTTAAGCACAAATCAAGCGTAATGCATTAAAAATGAATCATTAATTGAAGAAAAAGAGCGAGAATTGAAGAAATCCTCAAATTTGAGAAAACTAGGGCACGATTTGGGGTTTTTCTCAAAATGGGGGAGATACATCCTAACAAACTAGAAACGACCACAAGAGAAACATCATAATCACATGGAAACGCTATTCTATGGAAAGAAATATGGAAAGAGAGCCTAGATTAAAGTCTACACATGGATTTTACCCCCCAAGTAAAAAATTCTAAGAAAAAGGGAAGAAAAACTTACTTGGAAGTGGGAGAGTTGAATCTTCGCAAAAAGCGCCGGGTTGATGAGTGGAATCACGAGTGGAAGCACCGAGGAGACCTCTAAGATTGCCCAAGGAAGAGAGGGAGAGAGAGAAAGAGGAAGGGAAGGAGATAAGACAGAATAGGGCTTAAGTACCCTGTTCGTGTTTTTCACTCGGCCAGGACCGGCGGGATGACCGGCGGGCCACCCTGCCTACCGGTGTCACCCACCGATTGAGGACCAGGACCGGCGGGCCAACCTGCCCACCGGTGCAGCCCACCGGTTGAGGAAACTTGGGAAAAAATAGAAATTTTTTTTATTAATATCATTAATATAATTATATTGATTTTTGTCATTATTCATATGATTGCGTGTTATGGTCGAGTGGGACCATTGACATACTTGTCGGAGCACTGGTCTTGTATCTTGGAATTAAGTGCGGTTAGTTGCAGACTATCATACACTATAATACCCTATGTGGTGGCATATACTTGTGTGCCGAAATCAACTCTATGGTGTTTAACCAATATGGTGTATGATATGTTCCAGGTACAGGGATACGATGGTACGTACTAGATCCGGTAGCAATGCCGGAGGTACCTCGCATGGTCCTCATCCGGTCGATCGACCATCGAATCCCAAGAGGTCCCGCTCTGTGGGGCAAACCTCACTTCCACCACCTACAGAGACCCTTGGTCAGGGTGGGGCACATGGGGACCCACCTATGACTACACTCCCGGACCCTCCACCGGTTATTACTCTGGGAGATGTTGCTACCATAATTCAGCAGTCACAACAGGATTTTCAGCAACAAATGCTTCAGCAACAGCAAGCATTTATGACTGCTATTCAGCAACAATTGGACCTTTCCCAATGGGGTCAACCTCCCCGGATACTTACTCCACAGGACCCACCTGTAGGGTCAGGAACGGGACCACAAGTGGGAGGTACACCTCCAATTCCACCATTTAGTGTTCCTCAGTATGGGGTGCCTCCTCCATACTCTTACTATCCGGCTTATGCTCCTAACTTCCCGTCGATGAATAATACGTCAAAGGTAGTGGAGTCATTCAAGAGGAACTTACCACCTATATTCTCTAAGGTGGAGAGTGATCCCCTGGAGCCGGACTAATGGATCCAAGAACTAGAGAAAATATTTGAGGTGATTGAGTGCACAGATGCACAGAAACTCATTTGTGCGGAGTTGCAACTCAAGAAGGAGGCCAACTCTTGGTGGCAAGCTTCCAAGCCCATATTGTTGGCTGCCCATCCAGAACCCACTTGGGAACAGTTCAAGGAGTTGTTCCTGGACAATCATTACCCACGCAGCTTCAGAGACCACAAGGAGACTGAGTTTATGGCTTTAACTCAAGGAGGCAAGACTATCCTTGAGTACCAACAGTAATTTGAGAGCTTGTTCCATTTTGCCCCAAGGCATATGTGGACGGCTGAGGAGAAGGCTGCGAGATTTCTAAAAGGCCTAAAAGCATCCATTGGGTCTGTACTTGAGGTCTTGGATTTGATTGACTATAGCCAGATTGTGCAGAAGGCCAAGACCATGGAGGATAAGCAAAAGGGAGAACAGTACCTCACCCCTGGACTGTGGAAGAGAACGAACCCATTTTCGGATATGGGAAACTCCTCCAAGGCATACCGCGGATCATACAGTTCTGGGCCTATGTATAGGCAGCCCTATAGGCCATCTGGCTACCTTCCTAGACCAGCTGGTGGTTCGGGCTCCACCTCTTTTCGCCCGAACACTAGTGTGGCACCTACAGTTCTAAGACTGCCTCGACCTCCATCTTCAACGGGTCAAGTGCAGAGGGGCCCCACCCCAGTTCTGACATCTCAGATTCGTTGCTTTAACTGCCATTCATATGGGCACTATGCAAAAGACTATCGGGTCAGACCAGCCTTACCCTCCAGTCAGCCCTCGATGTACCGACCTCCCTTAACTCGGGGAAGTCAACCGCAGGGAAGGATGTATGCTCTGTCAGCTGAGGAAGCTGAGGCCAGTATAGAAGTAGTAGCAGGTACATTTAAATTAAGAATTTCCTTATGTTGAATATTGATGACCTGCTGAAATTATATGCATTGTTGCACTAGGTGTCCTATCCATATCAGGCATACCAGCCTACGTTTTATTCGATTAAGGAGCTACTCATTCATTTGCATTTAAGAGATTTGCAGAGAAACTTGGGATGCCACCCAGGATCCTAGATCACAGAATGATTGTTAGTATGCCTATTGGGAAAGTTATTCAGTTAAATGAGGTGTATGGGCTGTGCCCAGTGGAAATTAGTGGAGAGAAATTTGATGCACAACTCATTAAGTTCAATATGCAGAATTTTGATGTTATATTGGGCATGGATTGGTTGTCGGCTCATCGAGCTAATATGATGTGTGCTGAGAAGCTGATTAGGGTGACAGATGACGAAGGAAGAGAATTGGTATACCGAGCGGATAAAACGAAATGGGTGAGGAAGGTCCTTGTCTCCGCTCTTCAAGCGGTAAAGTTGTTGGATGATTTTACAGGTCATTCATCTGAAGAGCACGGGTCGGGTCCCACGGTTGAGTTCCCTGAAGAGGACGTGGGCCCCTGAGGAGTTAGAGCACGGCACTGATTGTCCGTCCGAGAGTTGTGCTGCGGGACCGCAGTTCTGATGCCGAACTGAGCTCCACTTTTGAGGCCGAGCTGAGCTCTACCATGTGAAGCTGAGCTGGGCTCAAACCTTGATGCCGAGCTGAGCTCTAGCCTTTGATACCGAGCCGAGCTGTATACTCTGATTTTTGATGGTTTCCTTTATGTACTTGATATGTGAATTGTACTTTTATTGTGTAAATATCATGCCTTCGGGCCCACATGTATATAACTATTGTATCACAATTTGGGTATCAAGTATTATGGAAATATTCACAGGTAAACCAAGTCTTCCACTGATCTGATAAGCTTTTATTAGTTGTGTGTATGCTGTGGTGGAACGCAGTATCAGATGATCCTGACAGGTTTGGGTTAATCGGTGTTAACCCGGTCACTGGCCCGGTTTGGTGTGAACGGGGTTTGGCACAGGCACTTTAGGATCTCTTTCTTAATGGCTTCCATCATCACTGGGTTAGCTCTTCTTTGGGATTCCGTGGATGGTTTAGAATCCTTCATAAAATGTATATAATGTTGCACAATAGAAGGGCTTATACCCTTAATATCAGCCATGGTCCAACCTAGGGCTTCCTTATTATCTTTTAGCATTTTAAGTAACTCCTCTTCCTGGCTAGAAATCAAATTTGAAGAAGTTATTACAGGAAGAGTCTGGTCAGGCCCTAGGAAAGCATACCTCAAATTAGATGGTAACTCCTTAAGATCTAGTTTAGGGGGCTCAACTATGGAAGGTTTGAGAATGAAGTTAGAAAGGGATCTTAAGGGCTCCACAGGTGCGTGAAGACTCAAGACTTCAGAAAAGAAATTTTCACTATCATCATCCAACTCATCCATACACTCTTGGATTTCTGAATCAAAATCAATATCAAAGTTGATAATTAAATCATCAGAAAAATCCAAAAACTCCTCAAGCATATTGATCTCTTCTTCCATATGTTGTTACTTGCCTATCCTAAACATGTTAAACTCAACAGTTTGGTTGCCAAAAGATAACCTTAGGAAACCATTCCGACAGTTGATTAATGCATTACTGGTAGCCAAGAATGGTCTTCCTAGAATTATTGGGATCTCATCCTTGGTTGAGAAGGGCTTGGTATCTAACACAATAAAATCATAGGGAAAATAAATTCTCCCACCTCTAGTAAGACATCCTCAACCATCCCTTTAAGAATCTTAACAGACCTATCTGTCAACTAAAGAGTAGTTTCAGTGGCTTTCAATTCTCCCAATCCTAGTTATTTATATACATGGTAAGGTAAAAGATTCACACTTGCGCCAAGGTCAAGTAAGGCATGCTCAATGCAGGTGTTGCCTATGACACAAAATATGGTAGGGCTCCCTGGATCCTTATACTTGGCTGCTATAGGCTGAGTAATTATGAAACTAATGTTACCTATCAAAAACGCTTTTTTAGGCACACTAGTGATATGTTTGTGAGTACACAAATCTTTCAGTACCTTTACATAGGCGGGGATCTGGGATATAGAATCCAAAAGAGGGATGTTCACTTCTACCTTTTTGAAGACTTCTAAAATTTTATCCATGGAAGTAATTTTCTTTTTGTTTATCAAGTGATCAGGAAATGGGACAGGAAAAACATAAGGACTGTTAGGGATTTGCCCTTTTTTAGAAGAATCATTTTTGGTTTCCTCAACCAAATCATTTTTAATTTTAAAAGAATCTTTAGGTTCATCAGACGAACCTGGAACAAGAGGCACACTTGTGTCCTCAATTGAAGGAGAGTTAACAGGAGTAATAGATGGGGAAGATTTAAGAACGCTCTGTTGGTACTCTCTACCACTCCTAAGGGCATAAACAATATTACATTGGTTAGAGGGCCCTTGTTGGGTCTGACCTTGTACTATATTCAGTGGTGCATTAGTTAGTGCTTGTGAACTAACAAGCTGATGATGCCTAGGGTTAGGCTCTGGTTGACTAGGTAAAGTTCTTTTTTTCCACTCACGTATAATTGAGATAACTTGGGTGAGTTCTCTCGTAAGATTTTGATGGCTTGTCATGAGGAGGGCCATATTTTTTTCCAAGTCACTTATTCTACTTACCTCTCCAGTGTTGGTAAACCCAAGGGGTTGTTGATAAGATGATAGGAGAGGGGCCCTAGGAAAACTAGCCTGAGGTCTTACATTTGACCTAGGAAAAGTATTTTGGAAAAAAGATTGTTGTGCAAAGGGAGGCCTTTGGGGGTCCAGGTTGACCTTGATTATGAAAATTGGAAGGCCTTACTTGGTTGCCCTGATTCCAAGAGAAATTTGAGTGATTTTTCCATCCTGGATTGTAGGTGTTATTATATGGATTATTCTGGTATAAGGCATTAATACTATCATTAGAAGTGCCCTTAGAGGGGTTGGGGAATTCTTCTATGACATGTCTAGGGGACTGGCACCAAACACAAATCTTAACAAAATTGACTGATGATGGCTCTCTAGGAACAATAGCCTCAATCCTCTTGATTAGGCTATCCAAATGGGCTTCCTTGGCTACTATCCCATTCACAAAATATCCTTTTCCTCCTATGGTTCTTTCACTCTCTTGGGTTGATTCTCACTCACAGATTTTGTCAGCTAAGTCAAGTAAGAATTTCCATGCCTTTCCTTCATCTGTAAAGGATATGAACCCCTCAGGGCACATAGACTCTATCATTTGTTTAGTTAGGTAATAAATACCCTCATAAATTATTTGACATAAATGCCATAAGTCTAGGCCATGGTGAGGGCATTTTTGGAGTAGATCCTTGAATCTCTCCATAAGTTTGGAAAAGGACTCACTAGGCTTTTGTCTAAACTGAAGGATATCACTTCTAAGCTTATTGGTCTTGTGAGTTGGGAAAAAAATTCTTAAAGAAGACAACTGTGAACTGTTTCCATGAGGTTATGGAATTTGTGAGTAACCCATACAACCACTTCTTAGCTTGGTCTTTTAATAACAAAATGATAAACCTAAGCTTAACAGCATCATCAGAAAGTTGTTGGATCTTAATTAGAACACATACCTCTTCAAATTCTCTTAGAAATAGGTATGCATCCTCAGAGGTCAACCCATGGAAGTGGGGCAACATAGTGATGTATTGAGATTTAAGTTCAAAATTATTGCCCTGGGCTTATGGTAGAACTATGCAAGAAGGTTGGGCTGTTCTAGCAGGGTAGAACCTATCTTTTAGAGATTTAGGTGAAGGGTTTTGAAGTTGGTCTCCTATATTGAAAGGTTTTAAAGAGAGCAAATGTATAGGGTCACTATTTTTTGGATCTCTTCTTTCTAACCAATTCTTAATATTACGTACCCACCTAACACTCATGCAACAGAAAACTACCCACAACTAGAGTAAGACAAGCACAAAAGAATGGATAGAAACAATTTTTTTTTATGATTTTATGATTTTTTTTAATTTTTTTACCTTTTTAGGAGCTTACCGGCAAGGATCCGGGGTTGCTTAGGTCAATTCCTGAGGTACTGCTATAGGGCAAAACCTATCTTTATCATACTGTGAGGCATGATGACCTCCACCGATACAACTATTATTGCAAGTTGTTCTTCTCAAGAATTCAATAAAAGAAAATGAAAAACAAAACAAAGCAAACAAAGCACTCTGATTTACCTAAAGAAAGCGAAAAATAACATGGAACTGTCTCCCCGGCAATGGTGCCAAAAATTTGTTCGAGATTTTAAAACGTAACTGCAAGCATACAGATCAGTGTAGCTATGGGTCGAACACAGGGAAAGCAGCCACTTTATTTGTTTGCTTCTTTTAATAATGCGAAAGTGAACCGATTAATGATTGCGATCTAATTCTAATTATTGTCCTAAACATATGTATTTAAAAAAACGTCCTAACCATTCGTCATCTAAGAATTTAAACATACAAGCCACGTAATTAAAATTAAATAAATAAATAGCTGAAAATAAACACCCCACGCAATTAAAAAGCAATGAAGGAAAAAAATGCTGAAATAAAAATAAAGTAAAAGAAAGGGGATAAAGCTAGAGAGAGACTCATAAGCAGGTTTCTCTACTTAGCCCAAGGGATGCATCATAATTTGAACTTCCCTACTTGACTAGAGAGTCACTCTTACAAGGGTTACTCTACTTGGCTTTAGTGAAAGTGAGACAATTAAAATAAAAACAATAAAATGATGGTTCTATGGCTAGGAGCGGCAAAGCTAACACATACACTAGCCATGAACCTTAGGGGAAAGGGATAGCAATAATGTAACAACTGAAATTAAAATCCTAAATTAAGAAAGAAAGGGCAGTCAGAAGAGGGAATGAGAGGGGGGAAGAGAAGACTACTGAAGGAGCCTACTTACTTGAACTTCAACTCTTAAATTGAAAACTTGATCGATTTGAGATACTACCAGTACTAAAAACCAGATCTGGAATAAACCAAATCTGAAATTTCTAGTACTAGAGAAAACAAATCTAAAAAAAAATTGAACTTGAAAGACATGCTTCATAGCTTGTTCTTGTCACCTAGAACTAAGCCTAGAACTAGAACTTGAAAATTACAACTTCAATTGTTTAAACAATAAAAATAAAAGACTGAATTAAAAGCAAAAGTACTTGCATTAATTGAATAAAAAGAACTTACAAAAGTGTATAAAGCATAAACCTAGAACTAGAGCTAGAGAAAGAGAAAACTAGAGAAAGAGATAAAGCAACTAAGAAAAATCCCTAGAAGAAAATGAAGTGCCTCCTCCCCTTGTGTTAATTCTATTATATAGAGTGTGGGGGAGGGAAGCTAACGATTTTAGCTTCTAAAAAAAAAGAATTTTTTTTATCTTGTTGATGAAGTGGAGGAGAGAGAAGAGAGAAAATGTGTGGAGAGAGATCTCCCACAATTTTTCTTGCCTTTTTCTTCTTATTTTTTCTCCCTTTTTCTATTTTTCTCTCTCTTCTTGCACAAGAAACCCCCTTTGGCCGATTTTTCTTGCTTGGATTTGGATAATATTCTATTTTAATGGGAAATTCCATCCATGTCCTTGTCTTTTCTTTTCTTTTTTTCTTCTTTCCTATTTTTTCTCTTTATTTTCTCTCTCTTCTTCAAACTTGCGTACAACTACCTTGGCCGACCTCCTTTAAGTGATGAGTAGGAGAGAGAAAATTTTTAAAAAAAAACCTCAACAAAATGGCAGTTAAGAGGTTCGAACTTGAGACCTCCTAATAAGCAAGGGATTTTGCACACCACAACTCACCAACTCCACTAGGTAGTTGTTGTTACCAAAAACGAATCTTCAATCACTTAAGGATGTGATCCATCTATCATTGTTGGCATTTGGAATATTCTTTATACCCTTGGGACAACTGCAGATGGGCTGGTTCCACATCTCGGTTCAATTCTGATCTTGATTCTTTTTTTGACCTGAAAAGAATAATCACTTGTACGGTTGACCAAACGAATTTGTACTTGCAATTGAATACTTCCATCTTACTCAGAATTTTATCCTTTTCGCAATCATAAAAAGAAATAGGACCTCTTTATGTGTAAAATTGGAGATATAGCACCCGACAGTCCCTAAGTCCTAGAAAATATAAAACCTATAAAAAGAGAGTAAAACCCAAGGTAGCTCCATTTTAATTATGTAAAATGCATGTTTTACTACATTAGATTTCACACATAAATGTGCTCATCAGGTACCTTAATCAAAATTATTACTTTCATACATCAAGCAACTGAATGGTATGGTCATTAGCCAAAAGCCAAAGTAAGACTTATATCCTTAACAAGCTTAAAAACAAAAAGAAAAACAAACAAAAACAAAGGGAAAAAATGATAAAAAAGAAATTGGTTTCCCTACCCCACACTTAAGTCATGTAATGTCCTCAATGCATGGAAAGAATAAAAAGCAAAGACAATGCAAGGGGGTTATACCTGGAAAAGAGTTAGTCATCTATGTAAAGAGGTTCATGGAGTTCTGTGACCTTTTCACTAGCAGCAGTAAAAAGCTCGAGAAATGATTTTAAACACTGACCATTAACTTTCAAAATTACCCCTGTTTCTGGATTCAAAATCTCCACAACCCTATAGGGATAAACATTATGTACAATAAACGGGTCATCCCATCGGGATCTAAGCTTACCAAGGAAATAGTGTAATCGAGAGTTGTACAACAAGACTTTATCACCAATTGTAAAAGATTTGTGAAGAATATGCTTATCATGGAAGCCTTTGTTCTTTTCCTTGTAAATCCTAGAACTTTCATAGGCATCATTCCTAAGTTCCCCTAACTCAGATAGTTGGAGCCTACAATGAATACCCGCATCAAACAAATCATAGTTAAGCTTCTTGATGGTCCAAAAGGCCTTATGCTTCAATTCAACTGGCAAGTGACATGCTTTCTCATACACTAAATGGTAGGGTGAGGTCAGTCTTGAATATAAAGGGACCAATCCTTACGGTTGGGATTAATATTTTTCTTCAAGATTTGTTTGATTTACCTATTAGACACCTTCACTTGGCCACTAGTTTGGGGGTGATAAGGGGTAGCTAACTTATGGGTGATTCCATATTTTTTCATCAAGGCCTCAAAAGGCCGATTACAAAAATGCTTGCCCTATAAAAAAATGGGATAAATGATTTCATTATCGATCCATTTAAGTATTTCTTTTTGAATGGCTTCCTTCATCACTGGGTTAGCTCTGCTCTGGGGTTTCGTTGAAGGTTTGGACCCCTCAATGGGGTGAATATGATGTTGAACAATAGAAAGGCTAATTTCTTTGATGTTAGTCATGGTCCATCCTATGGCTTCCTTATTTTCCTTTAGAAGCTCGATCAAATCCTCCTTCTGACTTGAAGTCAAATCCGAAGCAATGATGATTGGAACAGTGTGATCCGTACCTAAGAAAGCATACTTAAGACTGGAGGGCAACTCCTTCAACTCCAGATTAAGGGGTTCAACAATGGAAGACTTAGGTAGGCATTAAGGTAGATAAGTGTCTAATGGGCTCTACAAGTGATTGGAGACTCCAAACCTCAGACATAAGTCCCTCATCAAATTGACCCAATTGTTCAATACACTCTTGAAATTCATAATCAAAATCAATATCAAAATAAGTCTTAATGGAATCTAGAATTTCTTAGAGCATATGAACTTCCTCCTCGTGGGGATTTGGTTGCTTACCCAACGTAAAGATATTAAAATCCACAAAAGTGTTGCCAAAAGAAAGTTTTATATTACCATTTCTGTAATTGATTATGGTATTACTGGTGGCAAGGAATGGTTTACCAAGAATGATTAGGATCTAGTCCCGAATGTTGGCAATTGGTTGGGTGTCTAAAACAATGAAATCAATAGAAAAAATAAATTCCCCTACCTTAAGTAAGACATCCTCAACCATCCCTTTAGAAATCTTAATAGATCTAGCTACCAATTGAAGAGTAGTTCCAGTGGCTTTCAATTTTTCTAATCATAGATGCTTATACATATGGTAAGGTAAAAGATTCATACTTGTGCCAAGGTCAAGTAAGGCATACTCAATGTAGGTGTTACCTATGAACAAGCTATGGTAGGGCTCCCTGGTCCTTATACTTGGCTGCTATAGGCTGAGTAATTATGAAACTAATGTTTGCTTACCAAGGATGCCTTTTTGGGTACACTAGTGATACGTTTGTGAGTACATAAATCTTTCATGACTTTTGCATAGTCGGGGATCTGGGATATGGCATCCAAAAGAGGGATGTTCACTGCTGCCTTTTTGAAGACTTCTAAAATCTTATCCTAGTATTCTTTTTATTTACTAAGTTATTAGGAAAGGGGATAGGGGGAACATAAGGACTATTAGGGATTTGCTCTTTTTTAGAAGAATCATTTTTTGTTTCCTCAACCAAATCATTTTTAGTTACTTTAAAGTTCATCAGATGAACCTGGAATAAGAGGCACACTTGTGTCCTCAACAGAAAGAGAGTTAACAGGAGTAATAGATGGAAAAGATTTAGGAACACTCTGGTGGTACTCTCGGCCATTCCTAAGGGCATAAACAGTATGACATTGGTTGGAGGGCCCTTGTTAGGTCTGACCTTATACTACATTCAGTTGGTGCTTGTGAGCTAACAGGTTGATGCCTAGAGTTAGACTATGGTTGACTAGGCAATGTTCCCTTCTCCCTCTCACGTAGAATTGAGACAACTTGGGTGAGGTCTCTCATAAGATTTTGATGGCTTGTCATGAGGAGGGTCATATTCTTTTTTAAGTCACTTATTCTATTTGCCTCTTTAGTGTTGGTAAACCCAGGGGGTTGCTGATAAGATGATAGGATAGGGGGCCTAGGGAAACTAGCTTGAGGTCCTACATTTGGCCTAGGAAAAGTATTTTAGGAGGCCTTTGGGGTCTAGGTTGACATTGATTATGGAAATTGGAAGGCCCTGCTTGGTTGCTTTGGTTCCAGGAGAAATTTGGGTGATTTCTCTACCCTGGATGTAAGTGTTACTATATTGATTATTCTAATATAAGACATTAACACTATCATTAAAAGTGTCCCCAGAGGTGTTGAGGCATTCTTTTATAACATGTCCAGGAGACTGGCACCAAGCACATATCTTAACTAAATTGACTGATGATGGCTTTTTTAGGAACAATAGCCTCAATCCTTTTGATAAGGCTATCTAAGTGGGCTTCCTTGGCTACTAACCCATCCACAAAATATCATTTTCCTCCTATGGTTCTATCACTTTCTTGGTTTGATTCCCACTCACAGGTTTTGTCAACTAAATTAAGTAAGAATTCCCATGCCTTTCCTTCATCTGTAAAGGATGTGAATCCCCTATAGCAGATAAAATCTCTCATTTGTTTAGTTAGGTAATCAATACCCTCATGAATTACTTGATATAAATGCCATAAGTCTAGGCCATAGTGAGGGCATTCCTAGAGTAGATCCTTGAATCTCTCTATAAGTTTAGAAAATGACTCACTAGGCTTTTGCCTAAACTGAAGGATATCACTTCTAAGCTTATTGGTTTTATAAGTTGGGAAAAAATTCTTGAGGAAGACAACTATGAATTGTTCCCATGTGGTTATGGAATTTATGGGTAACTCATACAACCACATTTTAGCCTAGTCTTCCAATGCAAAAGTGATGAACCTAAGCTTAATAGCATCATCAGGAAGCTGTTGGAACTTAATTAGAGCACATACCTCTTTAAATTCCCCTAGGAATATGTATGCATCCTCAGAGGTCAGCCCATAGAAATGGGGCAACATAGTAATGAATTGAGATTTGAGCTCATAATTATTGCCCTGGGCTTGTGGTAGAACTATGCGGGAAGGTTAGATTGCTCTAGCAGGATAAAATCGATCTTTCAGAGTAGGAGGAGGGGTTACGGTGGAAGGTTTTGTTGTTGGTCTAGGTTTCCCATGTTGAAAGGTATTGATGAGAGTATACACATAGGATCCCTACTTGTTGGATTTCTTCTTTTTAACCCATTCATAGTATTAAGTACCCACCTAACACTCGTGCAACAAGACACTATCTATAGCTAGAATAAGATAAGAACAAAAGAATAAGATTTTTTTTGATTGATTTTTTATTCTTTTGGCTTTTTGTGAGCTTACCGATAGGGATCCAAGGTTTCTCAATTCCTAAGGTACTGCTACAGGGTAAAAACTATCTTTACTATACTATGAGGCTTGGCGACCTCCACTGATACAACTATATTGCAGGTTGTTCTTCTCAAGAATTCAGTAAATGATAAAAGAAAAAGAAAACAAAGCACTTTGATTTACTAAAAGAAAAGAAAAAAAATAACATGGAACTGTCTCTCTGATAATGGCACCAAAAACTTGTTTGAGATTTAAAAGTAATTGCAAGCATATGGATCATCGTAGCTACGAGTTGAACACAAATAGGCAACCACTTTATTTTTGGCTTCTTCTAGTAACGCGAAAGTGTATGGATTAATGATTTTAATCCACTTCTAACTACCACCCTAAAACACATGCATTTAAATAACATCCTAACCAACACAACTAGAGAAATCGGAATTGTAATTGAAATTAAAAAACTAACCATTCACATCTAACCCTAACCATTCATCATCTAGGAATTTAAATACTCAAAGCAAATAAAAAAAGTAATAAATAAAAAGTAAAAGAAAAGTGCTGAAATAAAATAAATAAAATAAAAGGAGAATAAAGCTAGAGAGAGGCACACAAGTAGGTATCTTTACCTAGCCTGAGGGATGCACTATAAATAGTACGAGCTTCCATACTTGACAAGAGAGTACTCTTACAATGACTTTTCTACTTGGCTTTAGAGAAAGGGAGGAAATATATATAACCAAAGTAAAAGGATAGTTCCATGGCTAGAGAGGGGTAAAGCCAACATAAGTCTAGTCAAGGACCTTGGGGGAAAGGGAAAGCATCAAAGTAAAGCTGAAATTAAAAGCCTAAATTAAGAATGAATGGGGAGTAAGAAGAGGGAATGAGAGGGGGGTGAGAAGACTAATGTAGAAGCCTACTTACCTGAACTTCAATCCTTGAATTAAACTTGATCGATTTAAAATACTATAAGCCCTAAAAACCAGATATGGAATAAACCAAATCTAAAATTGCTAGGCCTAGAGAGAACAAATCTTCAAGAAAAACTTGCACTTGAATAGAGATGCTTCAAAGCTTGGTTCTTAGCACCTAGATCTAAGCCTTGAACTAGTAAATTAAAATTATTACAATTTGAACAACTTGAATAACATGAACCATAAAAATAAAAAATATTGCATTAATTAAATAAAACCAATTACAAAATTATTCAAAGAAAAAGCAAAGAAGAACTAAAACTAGAACTAGAGTATAATGAAACCTAGAGAAGAAAAAAGGAAGAGAGAAAACCCTAAAAAGAGAAGTGCCTCCTCCCTCTTTGGTCAACTCTTTTATATAGGGAATGGGGAGGGAGTCCAACGATTTTAGTTTCCTAGTTTAGGGGATTTTTTTGAGATTCTTGTTGATGAGGTGGAAAATAGGAGAGAAAAAAGAAAAAGGAGAAAATAGGGGAAAGAACAAGAGAATGTCCAAGTGTGGGCCCCTCTTGGATCATGTGATGAGGTGGGGGGAGAGAATGGAGAGAAAAGGAGAGGAAGTAGGGGAGAAAAGATCTCCAACGATTTCTCCTTCCTTTCTCCTTTTTTTTTTTTTTTTTTTTCTCTCTCTCTTCTTGCACAAAACCTTCTTGGATGATTTTCTATTCCTTGCTTTGATCGATTTGGACAACCTTCTATTTTAATTTGAAATATCATCCATGCCCCTTATCTTTAAGTAGGTGGAAAATAGGAGATCTTCAACCAAAACTCTAATAAGATAAGAGATCTTGTGTTCCATGCCTAAAGGAGAGAGAAAGTGGCACCCCATGTGGGCCCCTCCTACTTTGTTGGAATCTGGACTATCTCTTGTACCCTTGGGACAACTGCAGAAGGGCTGGGCCTGTATCCCGGTTATCTTCTGGTCCATTATTCTTTTTTTAGCCCGAAAAGAATAATCGCGTGTATGGGTGCCAAAACGAATGTGTACTTTTAATGCAACATGTCTATCTTGCTCAGAATTTCATTCTCTTTGCAGCCATAAAAATAAATGAGACCTCTTTACTTGTAAAATTAGAGATTTGACGTCAGATAGTCCCTAAGGCCTTATAAATACAGAACCTGCAAAAAGAGAGTAAAACCTAAGGTAGCTCCATTCTAAGTACATTAAAATGCATGCTTATATCCTAAGATTTATGCTCATCGTATATATGCCAAGTGTTGAACCAGAAGGAGTTGATTCCAATGATTTGAACCAGAAGGGGAGTTGATTCCGGAGATATCCAATGTCCCTTCTTGGTTTTTGGTTAAGTTGAGAAACTTGATAATACCCATCATCTCTCTTTCAGGTGAAGGTAAGTAAAACCTTGGTTTGATTCCTCTTGTTTTTGTTTTTTGATTTTGAGAAAATATTAGAGATTTGATGAACCCCTACTATCTGCAATTCCTTTCTTTAATTCCTTTTGATCCTCTTTCTTTGAAATGTTCGATGTGGGATATCACTGTAAATTTTGTAAAATGGTTCACAAATATTTACTAGTTTGCCCCCATATTTCATTTCATTAGGCAACAAACAATGATCTGTAAACAATCACTAAGCTATCCTATTTGTGGTTAACAAACACTATATGTGAAGGCTTGTGGCCTCTTCATCAATTTGAGAAGTGATACAATTCATATTTCTTTGTTATGGATTTAGTAGATGCTTGGGTTAATTCTCAGGTGTACCAGGTGGATTCTCTTCACTAATTAAGTGTTGGATCTCAGATATTGCATATCAGTTACTATGGAAAAAAAAAAACAAAATTGGGCAAAAACATTTTTTTTATTTTTTATTTTTTTTTAGGAAAACAGTGGGTACCAAGATAGAGATATCTCTTATTACCTCACATCTTTGCTTTCTTATGATTTATCTAAAATTCTGGGTTTACCCCTTGACAACCTCCACTCCGTCAATCCCCTTCTGCTTTCCAGCCTAACCCTATCCCAACACAATAACTATTGCTAGACCTACTACACTAATATAATACTTGAAATTATGGAAACTCCAATTGATTTGCTATCTACATATCATACATGTTTAAATGACATCCATCCTAAATGAACGAAGCATTGCAAAATGTGAGCTATGTGCTAATAGTTGTTCATTATAACACAACAAAGAAAGGAAAATATGTTGGGAAGGATTACTTCAATGTCCAAATGGTTGCCCATTTTTCTTGTGGGCAGACCAATATCGAACTTGCACTTGTGGTGAAGGTCAATATAAGGATATAACAGCAAAGACAGGTGCAAAGTATGGTCAACCTTTTTGGTGTTGCCCACTTTCAATTGGGGTATGTCTCCTTCCCTTTTCCATATATAAAAAAAATTGCACTTTTCCCTTTTATTTTGAAACATATATGACAACCTTCTTTAATCAATTTACAGGTTGACAATCTATCAGCCAGCATAGTACACATATGTCGAGTGGCGAAACATAAACTTTGACATCTACATCTACATCTCCTTCCCTTCTCCAGATTATATTAAAGGCTATATAGAATGTGTAATTAAAGAGTCAGAGAGTCATACGAGGACATTGAGAGATGTGCTTAATGCAATCAACAAGTTACATGTAACCAAATGAGGAGATTCTAACTGGAAGAAGGACAACGGCTGTAGTTACTATTAGTTTTGGTTTTTTTGTTTTTAAACATTGTAATGGTTAACCATTCTATAGTTGTGTTAGTTGTGTATACTTTCGTATTTATGTAATGGTAAAGTTTTATTGTCTATTCAGTATCACATGTCAGTATTTGGGCATTATATTGTTGCTATAATTCAAGACCAGTTGGACAACTCGAAAATTTGGGCATCATATATTGTTATAATTCAAGACCAGTTGGACATATTACCTGCTACAATTCAAGACTAGTTGGACTACAAAAAATCAGTTCAAAATAACAATGACTCATAAAATTCTAAAGTGTAACAACAGAGAGATGTCCATCCAAAATTCCACATTCTACCTCAATACTTACCATATCATTGGAAAAAAATAAAAATTATTCACACAAACATTTTCCTATAAATTTAAACATATCAAAGCAGTTTAAAGTTTAAACATATCAAAATGTTCACTTCAGCAACATTAGTAAATTGTAAGGAAGTCCTAGAAGACCACCATCTCTATCATTTCAACTGCATGTATAGAACACCATCTCTAGCTTGGTAAACATCACTTGCTTAACTTCTACCTTCTGCTTCACCAACAATTGATGCTAACCTCTTTACAATTCTTGCTCTTTTGTTTTAACCTGAATTTTTGCCATCCTTGCTCTTTACTAGTTGCATACTTGTAACTGGAGTTGTAGTAGAATTTTGTAACCTAATAAACATCTGGGAGTTATTGGATTGACTTCCCTAACTCAATTTGTGTTCTCTATATAAGAAATTAAGAATTATTAATATATTTATAATAATAAATGGTGAAATATGATATAAACAAAATATTACCTTCGCACCAACTGAAGTCTTAGAAGACCTTACTTCTTCCCTTTAGCTGGACCTCTCGGACAGGTTCTCTTGTTATGACTAGCCAACTTGCATATATCACATCTAACAGATGATGCTTTCTTTCTAAACTCATGAGAACCTGGCTCACCAACTTCCCTTTTCCTGCTCTTGTGCCATCTTTCTGGTCGACTTCTCATTGGTGGAGGTTGTACTACACTCATAGAACTCTTTATTGACAAGCCTGACAAGTCTGATACTAGATATATCATCTCATTGTATTTGTCTATGTAATTGTTCCTTGCGAAATAATTATCACAATAACTATCAAGTTTTTCCCTTCTAGTAATGATACATATTGCAACATGCTTACATGGTAATCCAATAGCTCTCCAGAAAAGATAATCATAACTTTTGATTGTAAGTTAACTATATGTGTAGAGGCCAAAGTTGAAAGTTGGGTCTTGGATGGGGAGCTGAAAATATTATTGGGTCGTGACATGCTCTCTAATATAAAGCGCATGTCAAAGTTAAAAGTCAACCAAGCCTCTCAAGGTGTCAAGTAGGCACAGGTGTCACAAGCACAATCTGGGTCATGCTCATCGGCCTCTGGCATACACCAGTCGATCACTCTTGGGTGCGGAGGAAGTTATCACATCTCAGTGAGACTATGGTACCTAAATCATCATCTGAAAAGCAATATATAAGAGGGGTGAGCTCCAACTAGCTCAGTGAGGGTGGGGTTTATGCACAATCAAGCATAGAAAATCATATATATAGTAGTCCATTATGCCGTGAGTATAGAAGTAAACACATAGTCCATGATGCGGATGATGCAATCCATTTGATTATTAACCACCTAACATACAACTAAATCAGGTAAATGCTACTATGACACATTAGGTTGTATCTTTGGTCCCGGAACTCACATATCGGTCACCCAGTGATACAAACCCTAGTCGTGATTAGGAGCCTACGGGTCCCGAAATGCGACCATCGGTCACCCAGTAAACCCTGATAATCCCCTCCTGATAGTCACGGTGCTAGAATCACCATCGGCTATGGAGGACTAATTCTCGCCTTCAACAACAATCACATCATAGCTCGGGTGTGGCATTCAAGAAAGGTTCATCGAACATACCACCACTGGGTTATGCAACTCCTTACCCCCTATTGCCAAGGGGATGTAGCATAGGGAATGTCACCTAACCACAAATATTCTACCTATCTTACATAATGATATAGTTAGTATGGACTACGATATCGGAATCATCCATCGGCCACATTGCATCTATTTCCAAGGCTAGCTAGCATACAAGCAGTTGAGTATAGACTACATGATACTAGAATTACCATCGGTCACAAAGCGTATCTATTTCCAAGTATAGTCCCGGATTGCACAATACTAGAATCATCCATCAGCCACAAAGTACAATACACGACTATATCTAATCTAATGCACATATACAATGCATGAATGCAACATCCACATGGTCATGGTACTGGAACCACCTCGGCCACACCAGATCCTGCCACACATCTCAACATCACATATCCAATATCAACATTTCATAAAATAATGAACCAACATAAATAAAATGTTCATAATTATCAATATAATCACTTCAACAATTAAATAATCATTTAAAATTCCTAGCACATGTGAGCAATTTATAAATATAAAATATTCCACAAAATAAAGTCAACCATCCTTCACCTTGGTTATACTTGGTTGGATTGGGTTCCAAGTGTATCAACCGGGAATCAACTCACTTGCGGTCTCACTGTATGTGCATGTCTTTATCCTATGTACAAAGGTGACCAGGCATCAATGCATGTCGAAACCATCGGAGGGGACCCATAGGGGTTATCCCCAAAGGGTATAGGTTCTGTCAATTTTTGACAGTACAGAACAGGTCACCAAGAACATGCATAAAAAACAGGCAAAAATCAACCGAAAATAACAGTGGTGTTTCTGATGGCCTTGGCAGAGGCTTCCTAAGAGCCTAGACTTCACCAGAAATAGGCCATTGGATCTTGCCCAAGCTGTTTTCAATGGATTCCTAGAAATGAACCCACAAATTTGGGGCTTTTCGGCTCGGGTTTGATCATCGGGATTTGGTCTGTGGGGTCTGTAGAGGGTCTTCCTACCTTCATTCTAAGCTAAAGAAATCTTGATGTCACCAAGCCATTTGGAAGATACAACAATAGAAAGATCAAAACCCTAATTTCATTTTTGGTCACAAGTGTTGCCGGAGCTCACCGACTTGGTTTGAGCTGGCAATCCCATGGGAGAGTGAAATATACACTCACCCGACCTATGGGAGGTGCCGGGTCAAAGCTCACCCTTCAAAATTGGTGGTTCACTCCCATGCTTAAATGTACAAGCTCAAAATGAAAAAACGAGGATGGTAGGGAAATATAGCACCTACCCCCAGCAAGATTCCGGCAACAAGGTGAGTAGCCAGGAGCTTCCAAGCCTCCTTCCTTCTTCCTCTTCTCCTTCTTCCTTTTCCCTCTCTTCTCTCCCTCTCCCACGTCTTGGACAATTGAAGAGGGAGAAATGAACTTACTCCTCCTATTTATAGTAAGTGGATTACTTAGGGCTAGTTTGGTTGGTCCTTTTCCGGTCCCAATAGGTTAATTCGTCATTTGGGACACGTGAACCCACCACCTTTGACTCATAGGGTGTACAAGTCATGAGGAAGGTGTGGGAGAGTATGTAGGGTCATTCGGGGCTGTTCACAATGTGGGTGGTGGGGCCCACGAGCATTGGAACCCATTTGATAGCATAATTGGCCACTGGATTCAGGTCATCGGATCTTGCCCAAGCTACTTCCGGTGGTCAAGGCAGTGTTTGTGCCTTAACTGCCTGTTGTCCCCCCTTGGCCATTCCACAGAGGGTTTCCCTCTGTTGTGTGCATGACCTTCAGTAATTTTGGTACGTGTCAGGACTCGGGTGTAGGGGTGTCGGGTCACTTATCATCTAGGGTTGGAAGACTTGAATCCCCCAATTGGACTAGCATGATATGCACAAGCAAGTGGGGTCATCCTTTCCCCTTTTGCAATGGGCTACTACGAGCCAAAATCCATTTGTGCTCTTTACCTCTGGTCCGAGATCTATCACAAAAGTCCAAATTAGACCGGGTTAGGGCATGTGTGTAACACCCCAAGAGGAGAAAATATATTAAGACGTTTGAAATTGATAAAGAAAAAAAGAAAGGACTCAAACTATGTTTGACTTAATTGGGATGACAATGCTAAGAGTGAGGAAATGCCGGGATTTCGAAAATGTTTAGTAAATGGTGGTTTTGATTTTTTGAAAAATATGAAAATTGATGAAAAATCATGGTTAGGCCGGTTTGGCCAAAAGAAATTCAAGAGATGCTTGATCTCTTTGCCTGAGGACTCGCAGAAATAAAATCCTTTTTTTAGGAGGGGAGCCTAGGGGCCCACATTGATACAGCCACCAATGCCTAAATCCTTGACCAATTGATGGCCAAGGTCTATGGCCAAGTGGCATGCAAGAAATCACATCATTTTTTTTTTTTAAGGAGTAAGAAAATTATTTGACACGTTTTTTTAAGAGTAAAGAAAGGAAATATTTTGGAAAACAAACCATATAAAATAACTTGGGGCAACAAGATAATCTGCCAATGGGCTTGGCACACAGGTTAGCCCATCTCAATTGACCGGCCTAACGAGAATAGCCCCAAAATAGGAAATGAGCTGTCAATGGGCGTGACATATGAATCAACTCATCCCAAATGGTGGATCCAAATAGAATAGCTCAAAACAAAGAATAGGATATCGTTTGGCATAATACATGAATCAGCCCCTCTTAATCAATAGATTCAAATAGAGTAGCCCAAAACAAAAAAATGGGTTGCCAACGGGATTCGGCATACGAAAAGGTCGAATGGCATATCATGAACCACGCATTTGCAAGTTATGGCAAGGGAAGTAATGGAGTGTAGGAGATTGTTACATGCCATTGACTAAGACCAAATGACAGTAAAAATATGATCAAGATGAATAAAAAAAATTCCAAAATATAGAATGGAATACATAAGAAAGTTTGAGATATCAAGACAATTCGAATATTAATCTAAAATGAGCAAGCCAAAGAATAGAATCAGGATTGGTCTTCAAGGGGAAAGGGGATGCTCTATGAAAAGACAAGAGACCCCACATCTATGCTTATTTCTTCCACTTTTTCCCTGCAAGATTAAGTTTCTTTTGTTGGTCCATAAATGCAGACTGTGGAGTGTGGACCACACTTTAAGCCTAAGAGATGGATTTGATATTTGGAATGGAATTGATGGTTTAACGTTGAGAATGGACTATAGCCGCGGGTTTATGAACCTTCTCCAACTATTTTATCATTATCAGGGCTTTGCTTCACCATCTCCCATCCCTCAGTCTATTCTGCCATTACTAGTCATTAGTTACTACCCCTTATGGAACTGCAACCAGAATCACAATCACTTGTTTGTAATAGTAACCATAACATTAATGGTTTAGGAGACCATGACATTATCAGATGGTTTGAAGATGTTGCAGAGAACGCAGGCCTTGTGCGGGCCCTGACTCTTAGACTAATTATCCAACAAAATTTGGGTATAAAATACCTGAGAAGATGGCTATCCAAGATTTGAAGCTAAATGAACTGGAATACCTGAGAAGATGGCTATCCAAGATTTGAAGCTAAATGAACTGGAACCTATTCACACCTCCTTGGTTCCTATTGCTTCTCATGCTGAGTTGGAGCTTTATATCCACAAAATAGAGCAGGAAATTCTTCCTTAATCCTCACTGAACAACCCATCACCACTCTCTCCCTCAGCACCTATTTCTATCATTACTTGCTTATTTATTTGGATTTTCCATTCCTCTTTTACTTCTATAGTTACTCTTTCTAAGGCTGTCTTTGGTACTATTATATTTGTATTTATCTCACTTATTTCTATTTTTATAGTTGTTCGGTATAATTTATAACACTTATTTTTATTTATTTGAAATCAGAATAAATTAAAATTTTCAAATCATTATAGAGCTATTTGTGATTTGTGATTTGTGGCAACAAATAAATTTTTTTGATTTTTACATTACTTTTAATTAGCAATATAGGAATTCAAACTAAGGGTGAAAGAGTCTTTTGATCCTTAAAAAGAATTCTAATTAAAAAGCTCTCTTCCTCCTCATTGGGTTGCTTTCTATAGGAGGAAGAGGATTGCGGGTTCAATCAGCGCGGAGAGGGTGGTTGATACAAGGGTTCATGTTTCTTCTTATTGTTGTGCATGAATTCGATTCCGGCATCAAGTTTATGGTTGGGTTTAGGGTTTTGGTGAGGTTGTCCTCCCCTGCCAGCGAGGGAGAGTGGAGGTTGAATGGGTACTCTTTGAGCTCTAAGGAAGAAGGGATTGACGAAGAGAACAAACAGGATGAGATGAGAGTGCTGAAAAGCTTCAATTTCTGGGGTGGGAAATTCGACTGAAAAATATTAGAACATCAAGCGTTCCTTGTCCGATTTGGCACCTCTTTGGTCTGATGGGCTTAAGGAGCAGTAGGAGCTAACAGAAGAGAGACCAAGAGGACAGACAAGGGTTTAATGCCTTAAACCTTTAAGCTATATTTGGTTCGGTAGAAAAGGAAAGAAAAAAGAACTTAAATTCGTACAGATATGCAAACTGAAAAAATAAAAAAATCCCCAATGTTTAGTTTGCGGAAAGAAGATTCAGTTGTTCAAAAGAGAGAGGAAAGAGGTTGGCGAAAAATCAGTTGGCGGAGGTGTGTGAAGTGGTGTGTGCTCGCAAGGAAACCAGGAGAGCATCATCTCACATGTTTGATAAAATTACTGAAACAATTAGAGAAATCAGAAATTAAAGAATTTATTTTATAACCAAACGAATATTGTTTGTTGTTTCTAATTTATTATTACAAATGATTTTAAAAAAAGAAGTAATAAATATAAATATAAATTATACCAAACATAGAATTGTAAGATTCTGTAATCTTCATTTGTTCTATAAGAATTTGTTCTCTTTTTTTTTTTCTCTTACAACCCATCGCCATAGTTCGTAGACTACTCTTCAAATCTTTAAATTAGCAGCAGCTTACAAATCAAGGTATGAATCCCAGTTTTTATTTTCTTTTCAGATGACTTTCATTTTTCTTTACTGAACAATTTCCGCCACTTGTACCTTTCTCCCGCTTCATTTTTTTTTTTTTTTTAATGAGTCAATTCAATAACCCAATATTGACTATAATACTAACAGTGAGAACAGTTTTATCTCTGTTTCATTGTGATTGGAATTCGAATTGGAAGTTCTCTAATTGGGAAGGAGAGAATTCGTTATAAATTCAAAAAAAAAAAAAAAAAAAACCCTAAACAAGCTTCACAGAAAATGGAATCAAGAATAGATGGGATTGGGAGCTTAATGCAGCTTAAAAAAAATCAGCATAGACATTTTGAAAACCGCTAGTAGCCATGCTACCTTCTTTGGACCTACCTTACACACCATATTTTTCTTTTCTCGCCTACCGCCGTTGGAAAAAGCCTTCCTTAGCTTTCGCCCTCCCACGGGAAAAAGGGTGCTTTAATTTGTTGCTTTGTACTCTTGTGAAAACGGAAATGAAAATAAAGTAAAGGGGATTGGGAATTTACTGTTAGTTTAGAAAAGATTGAACAAAATTCAAAGAGAACAAAAAAATCAAGACAGAGAACGTCATTATAGATCATGTATACATGAAAGGAGGAAAAAGGGTTAAAGCTTAAGTTTGTCCCGCCTGCCTCGTTGGAAGGGAAACCTATCGCTTTTTTACCTTCCGCCGCCATGAATTCCGGGTCTGCTAGTTGGACTACATTTGCGGTTGGATTTTTCCTTGGCATATGACCACCGTATACTTCTGTGAAGACCTCTCTTTCAAACCAATGGAAGTTGTCACGATGTTAAATTTCATATGCTAGACAACGACGTCTTCATATTCACGTTTAAATCTGAAAAAGACATGTTTTCTACCAAGACAAGGCTCCGTGGTTTGTTTTTCGCAAGCCAATTATCATTCAGCCATGGGGACCAAATGTGAAAATGCAACCAAACATTCTCCGTACATTGCATCTTTGGGTTACCTTTCCAAAACTACCTCTACATCTATGGACTGATGAGGGTTTGAGTATTCTTGGTAGCCTCATTGGAACGCCCCTTTATTCCGATGTTAGAACAAAGACGAGATCGGCTCTCATATGCGAGAATCCTGGTGGATGTATCTGCTGAGTTTAGTTTTGGTTCCTCAATCTCTGTTCTTCCTGAAAATGGAGAGATCTTTGAACAAAATGTGAAGTTCGAATGGTTGCCGCTTAGATGCTTGCATTGCCGTTGTTTCGGTCACCTTGATAATGAATGTACGATTCCAAAAGAAGCTCCAGTCCATGTCTCTAACGTTGAGGATGATGAGACCTCGAATGATGAATATACCACGTCTCGCTCTTCTTCGGGGCAATATAATTCTGAAAATCACGATGCTGAATGTATCCAATCTTCCTCGCTTGTCCATCGGATAAGATTATTGGCCGGAATCAAGTGAAGCAGCCCATTACGGTAGTCGAAAATCATATTTTACTGGAAAATAATCACCCATTGAGTACTCGGCAGCAGACCACGGAATCAGCTCCTGCTTATCCGCCAAACCAATCCCATTCTAAAATTCAATCTCACCCTCTTTTGGCAACCCAAAAGGCATTTGCATTATTAACTGAGCTTGATCCCTCAATTTTAGGGATTGGTGATGCCAATTCCTTATCTGTTAAGCGTTTGAATTCAAATCCTAGTAACCAACCCCATGATCCTAGCCTTTTCCATTCAAACCTCAATGTTATTGACCATGATTTGAGGCCTTCCCACCCTTCCAGTCCGCGGATAGAACAAACCTTTTCAAACCTTAATTCGACGAACCAGTTGTCTAGCATTGAAGATACCTTGGAAGCTAATTCTTGTGTTAATCCGATTTTCTTAAGTCCCTCCTTGGACCAACCCACTTTACCCACCAGTCTTATCCAAAATAAACTAACAACCACCCAGCAATTGACCGAAACCCACGTAACCCATCTTTCTATCCATTCCCAACCTTCTCCATCCTCTATTCACCCTTATCCGAACTCATCCCCTCTCTCTCCCCATGCTACCCCTGAACCTAATTCTCTCCCCATATCAGCCCCATCCCCTTCCCACCTGGACCCTATTCCTCACCATTCGAACTCCTCCCTTATCCCCTTCTTCCCTCTCATCCTCTTCCATTCCTACTTCTTCTCAGTTAGTTGATCCTTCTTCTCCTTTGGTCACCCCTGCGTCCATAGAGCACCATTCTTCTCCTCCTTGCAGGTCTGGTAGACTCCGTAATTCCTCTCTCCCTGGGGACTTAAGGGAGCCTTCTATCCTCCTCGCTTTAGGCAAAGACCTTGGCCTTGATCGGATTGATAAAGCCCCCATCCCCTCCACTTTTGAAAAAATTCCCACCAATAAAGGAAAAGAACATAAGGGAAATGCCCCTATTTCAAAGAAGAAAAAAGGGACACGACGAATATTAGGTTAATTTTCTGATATATTTGTTTTGGTTTTTCCCTTTATTTTTTAATCTCTCATCAGGTTTATGGATAAGTTTTTCTATTGGAATTTCAGAGGATTGAATAATCCTTCAAAATATGCAGAAGTTAGGAATTGTTTGCGGTTCCATCGTTTTTGCTTTTGTGTTCTATTGGAAACAAAAATTAAGGATTCTAATGCTCAAGGTGTGAGCTCTTTGATTGCTCTAGCATGGGGCTTTCATTATAATTATCAATATCATCAGAATGGTCGAATTTGGTGTTTATGGGATATAGGTAAAGTTTCAGTTACATTGATTTATGCTTCTGATCAATATATGCATTTCAGAATATTTTTTTGCAGAATAACCAGGATTTTTTCTTTACTGCTGTTTATGCCTCTAATTCTCTATCTGAAAGAGGTAACCTCTGGGCTTCTCTTACAAATATATGTAGGCAAGTTGGGGATAATAATTGGTGTATTGCTGGGGATTTTAATATCATTCTTTCAGCTCATGAAAAATTAGGGGGGGCTTCCTATTGATGATATTGGTGTTAATGAATTTGATTCTTGTTTAAATGATATTAATGTGTATGACCTTAGATGGTCTAGGTTTAAATTTACTTGGAGTAATTGGAGAATTTCTAGTGAGAGGATCTCTTGCAAACTTGATTGAGTTCTTATGAATGATAACTGGCTTTCTTCTTTCCCAGCATCTGAGGCAAATTTTGAGGCCCCGGGTATTTCAGACCATAGTACTATTGTAATCACTATTGCCCCTTATATTTATTTTGGTCCAAAACCATTTAAATATTTTGATATGTGGGCCTCCCATAGTGATTTCCTACCTCTTGTTTCTCGTGCTTGGAATTCTCCTATTAAAGATAAGTCTTGCCCCCTTATCATCTTTGCTCAGAAATTAAAGTCTGTTAAGAATGTTTTGAAAGCTTAGAATAAGAACACATTTGATAATATTTCTCAATCTGTGGAGGATTGTAGATCCTAGCTTTCTGCTATCCAATCTCGGCTCCAAATTGATCCTCAAAACTCTTCCTTTGGTTTGGAGGAGAGGGCTATCTCTTCTAGATTAGGTGACCTTCTTAAGTAGGAAGAGAGTTTCTTTAAGCAGAAATTTAGGATCAAGTGGTTAACCCTTGGTGATTCCAATACGACTTATTTTCATAAGTCTGTGAGAGCTAGACAAAGTCTTAATTGTATCTACTCCATTAGAAATTCTGATGGGTCTTTGCTCTCTGATTCAAATGCGATTAAATTAGCTTTTGTTTCTCACTTCTCTAGGCAATTTAATCCATCCACTCTTAATCCCATTTTTCCTATCCCTAATAATATTACTTTCACTAAGGTCCCCCTTGACCTGAAAAGGGTTCTATCAACTATTCCTTCAGATGAGGAGATTTTTGGGGTCATAAATTCCCATAAATCTGATAAAGCTCCTAGTCCTGATGGCTTCAGTTTTGGGTTTTTCCTTTTAGCTTGAGATATTGTCAAGGATGATCTTTTATCTGCTGTTCGTTGTTTCTTCTTTAACCCATCTAGGGTTGGAAGCATCAATCAAACTTTTATTTGTCTTATCCAAAAGTTTGAGGGAGCTGATCAGGTTTCATCCTTTCGGCCTATTTCTCTTGCTAACCTTCTTTATAAGTTTATTGCAAAGAATATTACAAATAGACTTGAGTTATTTATTGATTCTCTTGTTAGCCATAATCAGGCTGCATTCATCCCTCGGAGGACTATTTCTGATAATATCCTCCTATGTCATGAAATTGTTAGGGGTTTTGATAGGAAAAACCATCCTCCTTCTATCCTTCTTAAGCTGGATATTCATAAGGCATTTGATTCTATCAGATGGGACTATATTGGCCAACTGCTTTACAGGATGGATTTTTCACCTATTTTAATTAATTGGATTCATTGTTGCATTTCATCTCCTCATTTGCCTGTGCTAGTTAATGGTCTTCAAGTTTATTTTGAATCCAAATTGGGGATCCGACAAGGTTGTCCCATATCACTTCTGCTATTTTCTATTGCCATGGAGGTTCTTTCTAAAATCCTCTTGATCAAAACTAAGACAAATTCCATCCAGCCTATCCCTAAGTGCAAGGCTTTAAAGATCACCCACCTTCTATTTGCTGATAACCTTATGATCTTTGTTAAAGCCTCGCTTTTTTCTGTGTCTGCTATTTTTGATGCTTTAGCTTCCTTCTCTGCTATGTCTGGACTTTCTATCAATCCTCATAAATCTCTTTCCTTCTTTGGAGGAGTGTCTGTGCATCTTAAGGCATAACTTAGTGCAATATTGGGTATTCCTGGGGGCCACCTTCCTGTCACATAATTAGGATTGCCTTTGATTTCCTCGAAGCTTGCTGCTCATCACTGTTCTCCTATTCCTGATAGGCTTCGCAAGAGACTTCAACTTTGGAAAAGTAAACTTCTATCTTTTGCTGGTTGCCTTGAGCTCATTAGATCAGTTATGCAAAACTCCTATATTTTTTGGTCTGGGGTTTTTGCTCTTCTAGCTTCTATCTTTTCAAAGATTGAATCTCTTATAGCTTCCTTACTTTGGAAAGGTCAGGATAGTGCAATTTTCCTCCATCCCATTAGTTGGGGTAAGGTATGTCTTCCAAAAAGGGAAGGAGGTTTTGGTCTTTGTAGAGTTAAAGAGTGTAACATTTCAGGGATTGTTAAGCTTATTTGGAATATTACCTCTCGTAAGAAGAGCATTTGGGTTGACTGGGTGTATTCTAGATACCTCAAGTCTGACTCGATTTAGACTACCCCTTATCCTTTGGATATTTCTTGGGCCTGGAGAAAAATTCTTAAATATAGGCATTTTATGTCTAAGAAAATTTGACTTTTTATTGATGATGGCTCAAACACATTTCTTTGGCTTGACAATTGGCATCCTGATGGTGTCGTTATTTTAAAATATGGTGACAGAATTAGATATGATGGTGGTTCGGATAGGTTTGCTAGGGGGTGTTTGGTTCGGTAAATCTTTGGGATGACATTCTTTAGAATGATAATTCTTAATTTTTGGAGCTGTTTGGTTCCACTAGATTGACCCTCATAAGTGAGCACCCTACTTCCCATGAATGACCATATTACAAAGGATGTGTTCCAAATTTGAGTTTACCTCAATACTTAAACTCAGATTTGAGCAACCTTTTTACCACCTAATATAAAAGGAGAAAGCAAAAAGAAGTTCTCTACGGAAGCCAATATCTCAACCTGCGAGAAACATGTACTAGCCTCAAGGTAGGGGTGTTAATTCTTAAATCGAACCGGTAAAATCGACCAAACCAAACCGATAACAACACGAACCGAACCGAACCGAAGCCATATTGGTTCGGTTCGGTTTGGAGTATTGCAACCGCAAAACCAAACCGAACCGCATCAAAAATCGGATGAACACGAAACCAAATTGAAATAGGCTCAAAACCCATACCGAAACTGAAACCAAACCTGTAAGAAACCGAAACACTCCAAAATTCATTAAAAAAAATCAAAATTTGCATAGTTTTGTATACATTTGTATGGAAAGTCGAATCCAAACTAGACCAAAAACCAAAACCAACCCGGTAACAAATCGATTTAAGAAACCGAAGACAAACCGAAACCAAATAGCACTGAAATCGAAACTAAACCGAAACTGGAATTTCCTTATTGGTTCGATTTTGGTTTCAGCTTTCCCACACCGAAACTGACTCAACCCAAATCGAAATCGAGCCAGACCAACCGATTGACACCCCTACCTCAAGGCAACCAAACGATTTTTCAGAAAGAAACATAATTCAGAAGAATGTCTATCAAAAGATTGACATTCATATCCGATATATACACCATTTGATTTACTGAACCAAACACCTCCTAAGGTTTCCTCCATCTTGAGAAATGGGAATTGTCTTTTTGGCCCTGGTAATTCTCTCTCTCTCTCTCTCTCTCATAGGGGTTTTGGAAGAAATTCCCTAATATTTGCTTTAAGCCTAGGAGTAGTGGGGATTCTGTTCAATGGGATAACTCTACTAATAAATCCATCAGTTCTATTGCTTGGAATATGGTGTGCATTAGAGCTCCTATTGTTCCAAGTTTTAGATCTATTTGGTTTAGTTCTTCCATCCCTAGGCATTCCTTTACTGCTTGGAGGGATATGACTAAATCCCTCCCCACTCAGGAGTTTCTTCTTCAAAGAAATATAGTCATTCCCAATTGCTGCCTTTGTTGGAACTATATAGAAAGTGTGGATCATCTTTTTTTCTCCTGTCCCTTTTCCAAGTTGGTTTGGAATGGTATCCTCAAGAAATGTTGGCCCCTCCTTAGAGTTATCTTTTCTTTTGACTGGGAATGGAGGTGGATCTTAAAAGAATTCAATGGTAAAACTTCTTGTGATATTGTAGGTAAGTTGGCTTTTTATGCAGTAATTCACCATATTTGGTGGGAAAGAAATAAAAGGAAATGGACTTCCTCTTCATGTTCTATTGGTCAAATATGGAATGCCATCACCTTCGAGGTGAGAAATAAAATCCTTTATAGGTGTGCTAGGTGCCCAGATTCTTTTAGAAATAGGCACCTTGCTTTGGCTTGGATCTTCCACTTGTCTCCCCTTCCCCCTAACTTTGATGAAGCCTCTTTTCTTTTGTTTCTCCCCTCCCCCTTCTTTTAGTGTATCATTATTTTCTTGGTATGTAATTTTCCCCCATCCCTAGTTTTTCTTGTATCCCCCTTGATAGTCGTTTTGTCCCCTTCCCTTGGTTCTTCATTTGTTTGGGCTTCGGCCTTTGGATAGCCTATGGCTTGGATTTGTATTTCCTTTTCTCTTTTCTTTAATATATTTTCATTCACCTTAAAAAAAAAAAAAAAAAAAAAGACATCTTCAAGTGATCGATTAAGGCCAAATGATGTTGTATTATTTATATTTAGTGTCAAAGTTTCTAAATATTTATTGTGCCAAGTATGGGTGTGGGTGTGGGTCTACATTTATATACGGGTGTACAAACACTTTTTATGTGTATGGGGACACTTATATACATACATGCACGTGTATAGGGACGTTTGTACATGAACAGACCCATCTGTATATGAACAGATACATTCATATGTGAAAAGGTACTTTGTTTATATATTCTATAGATGGTCTGAATATTTGATAATGGATTTTAAAACAAGCATTTTTGTTTTTCCCACTCTGTCTTATGTTTTTCCAAATCTCTTTGTGTCTAATAATGAGTATAGTCTTTAGCCTTCCCTGTGTAATCATATATTGGATTACACCTTATATGATAAGGAGTTGTTTTATCTTGGAGGTATAAATGCAAATAATCAACCCGGTTGCACAAGTAGGGGCATTAAAAACCATAAGGATGGTATCATTCTGATACGACTCAACTCAAATTCTATTTGTTACTGATTCAAGAAGGATTACTATGATGCTGTGAATTTGTACATCATCTGACACAATTACAACTATTAAACATAAAGTAAACGAGTATCGGGGATTACCTCAGTATAGCTTTCCTCACAACGGAATGGATTGGGTTGCAACAGACGTTGATCCACACGAACAACAATGAAAAACAGGTTTCGGCAATCTCACTAGATAATATTCCACCATTCAAATGTAAGGATTGAAATGGAGATCCTTGGAGACACACACTCTCAATTGGGAGAGACAGAAGAGAATAGGGAGAAAGAGATTCGTTCAAAACCCTAATTGGCTTTGTGGCCAAAACCCTCTTATTTATAGAGAATTGGCTAGCTAGGATTCCCAATCCTAGTGGGTCTATGATTATCCCAAATGGGTGACCCACAAAGGAACCGGGTCGGAACCCAATCCGACTCATATTAATTAACATCTCCCACTTGTCCACACAGGGCGGATATACTAAATTGTCCATTCTAGAAGCCTCTTTACCATAGGTGTCTCATCATACAGGAAATGGAGCGTGCGACCTAACGAGACAATTTGAATTTAGGAGTGCTATAGCAAGCTTTTATCTAACCAACATAGCACATCACTCATAAATAATCTCGCATTTCCTAAACAATCCAATTACACCAAGTCTGGTACTTTTGATCCCTCATGATGAGCAATGCTGAACTTAAAACATGTAATGTGCTTATGACTATGTCGAAACATAAATACGATAAGTCGCCCGGGCAATAAGTTATAAAATAAGGGTGTAATTTCAATTAGTTTTCCCTAAGCCCACATATCAATCCGACTATTCCCAACCGCTTTCCCAATCGTGTCTCATTGGACCGCATCATCTATGATCTTAAGAAGCACGTCAAAGTAGCATCATTGGGCATCCTCTTTATGACATGGTCTTAGGTGGAGAGTATCCATAGGATCAACTCAGTTTTGATCCAAGTGGCTCACATAGTGATGAAGAAGGGATCCATTCAGTCACTCTCACAAACGGTCGAAATAAAACACATACAGTATGAAATGTATGCTATCGTGCAACTCCCACTAAGGTGGGCATGTCACTAATAAAATAAAAATAACACCATATGAGTCTGGGTTTAGTCGCACTTTCAAGCACCTAACCTGAGTAAATTAGCCCAGTTGCCCCCATGGCGTTTGCCTGAGTTCTCACACTCGGCTATAAGTAGGCTACACTGAGATGTGGGATCTCTGTGTTTGATCGTAGAAGGTCTCATCTTAGCTTTAACTAAGGCGCCATGTAACTGAAAAGTTGTCTACTCATTTCACTCGCTATCTTCAAGCATCGAAGTGAATTTGGCTCATCTTGTTCGCTATTTCCAAGCACCAAGGTGAATCACCCATGTGATTGGGTCGATTCAAGCCTGGTGACATATTTACAAAATAAAATGTGTACACACGTAAATCACTCTAAAAATTTATGTCTCATATATAAATCAACTAGTGATAACAATAATGTCTAAAGAAAATGTCAAAACTCAAAATACAAATCATCGACGTCTAATTCCTAGATTCCTAAAGTGAGTAAGAAAAATATCCTGAGTAATGGGCTTAGTCAATAGATCAGCTATCATGCTACTCGTAGAGATATGCTTCAAGACAACTTCTCCTGAATGTAGTGATATCTGATGTCTATGTGTTTGACTTTCCCATAGAACTTGGGGTCCTTCGCGAATGTCAAAGCTGTCGTACTATCACAGTGTACAAGCACTGCATCTCCTGAATGAGCTATCCATCGTGGATAAGGTGATGCAGGTCTGCTTTTTGCTACTCCAAGATACAATCCTACCTCCTAGGAAAAATGCATATCTTGAAGTAGATTTACGCTCATCTCTGTCACTAGCCCAGTCAGCATCACTGTAGCCTCTCAATCTTAAATCCGAACCACTGTAAGTGAGGGTGAGATTAGTGGTCCCACGAAGGTATCGAAAGATTCTTTTCACTGCCTACCGATGGTGTGGTCCTGGATTACTCTGGTAATGACTAACCATGCCAACTATAAAGCATATATTTAGACTCGTGCACATCATCACGTATATCAAACTGCCTATCGCTATTGCATAGGGTACTTTGGACATTTGATTCTTCTCTTCATTTGTCTTAGGGCACTGGTCAAGGCTCAAAACACATGCCTTGTCCATGTGAGTGTTAATGGGTTTAGACTTATCCATGTGGAATCGTTTAAGGATCTTCTTTATGTAAGTCTCTTGAGACAAACTAAGAACATTCCTAAAGCGATTCCTAATAATCTTGATGCCTAACATAAAGTTGGCTTCACCCATGTCCTTTATCTCAGAAGTAGAGGACAATCACTATTTAGTAGCAACAATCATCTCCATATCATTCCCAGCCAATAGAATGTCATCAACATATAAGGATAAAATAAGAAAAATTTCCTTAGATCATTTCACATACACACAATAGTCTTCTTCAATCATTTCAAAACCAATAGAGGTAATGGCATGATGAAATCTAAAGTACCACTGCCTAGACGATTGTTTAAGGCCATATATAGAATGTTTGAGATGGCAGACTTTGTGCTTTTGTCCTTTGGCCTTAAAACCCACTAGTTGATCCATAAACATCTCCTTGTCTAGCTCTCCATTGAGAAATGCAATTTTAATATCCATCTAAAAGAGCTCCAAATTCAGTTTTACGATAATGGCTAGAATGAGGCGAATTGAGGTAATTCTCACCACTGGGGAGAAAGTCTCATCATAGTCTACACCCTCCTTTTGGGTATAGCCCTTCGCCACAAGGCGTGCCTTTTACTTTTCAATTGAACCATCTGCCTTGCGTTTGACCTTTAAAATCCATTTGTTTCTAATGGTCTTATACCTAGGAGGTAGGTCAACTAACTTCCATAATTGATTCTTATTCATAGAACTCAGTTCATCCTACATAGCAACTTACCACTTATCCTTAGCAGGTGAGGAGAATGCCTCTCATAAAGAAGCGGGCTTATCCTCATCATTTGGAACACAAATGAGAGCTTCCCTTCAATCTTAAAAAATTGACGAAAAATATACCCATGAGTGCTCCTATGCACGAGGGAATCCTGATGATCATCTAGTGGTACACTCCTACTGGTTGGTACACTCCCACTAAGCTGATTAGCCTCACTTTCTCTAGTGATTACAGAATGAGTTAATTCCCCACCCTTGCCAAGAATAGGTGAGTCGCTTTCCTCGTCCTCTATCTCAAAGAGGTCAAGATCCCTGTTGGCATCACCAATGCTAGAAAAATCTGTCTCAATAAAGTCGATATCCCGTGATTTTATCTTAGTCATTCCTTCGTCAAGGTGTTCACCATACATTACATAACCCTTCGAGCTGTCGGAATATCTTATAAAGGTGTGTTTCCTAGCTCTAGGGCCAAGCTTCCCAAACTAATGGGAGGTGTTGTGGACATAACCTGCTAATCCCAATGGATGCGTATGCCCTAAATTTGGCTTGCACCCTTCCATAACTCATAGGGGGTTGAAGGAACTGACTGTGAAGGCACTCAGTTAAGGATATAGGTAGCAGTCAGAAGGCATCCCCCAGAAATAAATCGGGAGGTTGGCTTACGCCATCATTGACCTAACCATATCTAAGAGTGTCCTATTTCTCCTCTTTGCTACACCATTTTACTCTAGAGTGCAAGAAATGGTTAACTGTCTATAAATCACCCTCTCCTCACACAGTTCTTTAAACTGGTCGGATAGATACTCACATCCCTAGTTAGTGCGTAGAGTTTTTAAGCTCTTACTTGATTGATTCTCAACCTTTGCTATGAAGCGTTTGAAGTAATCTAATGCCTTGTAGCGGTGAGCGATTCGATACATATAACCGTATCACGAATAATCATCAATAAATGTGAGAAAATAAGAAGCACTATGGCGTGACTTTACATTTATAGGTCCGTAAATATCTGAGTGGACAAGTTCTAGAGGCTAGGTAGCTCGGACTGCCTTTCCAAAAGGCTTTCGATGAGCCTTACCTGCTAGATAGGGCTCGTACACAAGGAGATTGACTTTAGCGAGTGGGCCTAAAAGGCCTTCTCTAGCTAACCTAGTCATCCTGTCTCGCCCTATGTGTCCCAATCTAGCATGCCATGTAATAGATTTAGAATTATCACATGTACTACATAAGAAATAGATGAAGAAGAATCAATTAAATCTAATTTAAAAAATCCATCAAGTAAGGATCCACGTCCAACAAAAATACCACTCAAATAAAACTCTAAAGTGGAACCGTCAATATGGAATGAATATCCTAAAGGTTATAATGCAGAAACTGAAAGTAGATTATGCTGGATATCCGGTGCGTAAAGTAAGTCATAAAGAAGCAAGGTGCGTCCATTACGCATCTTAAGCTAATAAGTATCAACTCTTCGAACTACCTCACTAGTGCCATTCTCCATGAACACATTTTGGGATCCAGCTGGAATTCTGCGATAATCTACAAAACCCCTCAATTTCGCACTATATGTTTTGTTGCTCTTATATCCATAATCCAATTAGACTATGTATGGGCAACCAAAACATGGGTACAAACATATACACAGGGAGAGTGGGATAGAAATGGTACCTTCTTCGGCTCAATGCAGTCATGAGCGAAGTGCCCCATCTTCTGGCAGTTATAGCATTTGACCTTGGATAAATCTTTATTTCTACCACGCTTGCCTCTTTTATGCTTGGTGGGCTTGCCTTCTTTTGGTGCCTGGTTCTGAGCCATACCCTAATTTCTTGGGTTGTCCTATCTTTTGCGCTTGACTCCCTGGGCTACTAGGGCAGTTACATGGTTTGCCTTTTGGCGCTCTGCCTTAAGTTTCACATATTGTGCAACATCAACAAAATTTATAATGCTGTCATTATGTGTGAGAATGAGCTTTATGGGGTTCAAAGAATCTGGTAGTGTCCTAATAACAACTTGAACCTACTGCTCATCAGTATGAGTGGTCCTAGCATCTTTCAGCTTTTGAATCATATCCTTAACCACCCTAAGGTGTTCAGGCATAGTGTGCTTAGGATCCATCTTATACTTCTCAAACTTCAAGGTCATACCCCTTAACCTTGTAGTAGATGTACCTTCGAAGTCAATATTCAGTTGGTCCCACATGGACTTAGTTGTGGTGTGTTTCTCATAATCACCAATCAACTCATCATGCATAGCGCTTAACATAATAAAGCGTGTACTACGATCTTTATTCATCCACTGATTATAGGCTTCCATATCATGATGGTGCTGAGCGGTAGTACCCTCAGTGGGTTTGTCCATAACATTAGTCAAATACTCAAGATAGTTTTGCTCATTGAGCAAATATTGAATCTTTCGATGCCACATGTCATAGCTGGGTCCAGTCAATTTATCACCCTTGGTGAGGTCTGTAACAACATGATTAGTGACCATATCACTACACACAAAAATGTGCAAGGTAAACATTTGGTACACATTAAAAATTTGTTCTAGAAACCCTATATAAAATTAATGGTTCATTACTACATGGTGAAACCAAAAATTTCGCTAAGTCATAATCAAATCTCATAGGTGTGGGTCGGGGACATATAATTTTAATCGATTTCAAACAAATATAAGGAGAATAATGTATCTCCAATCTACAAAATTACACCATACAAACGGGTGCGCATGGGCCCCACATTGGAACCTCATTGGTACTAAAAGTGGCATGTCAAGGTAGTGTAAGCATATGATATGCAATGCGAGGCGCTTTCCCTTTACTAGGCTTCTTAAAATATTTATTACATTGTCCCAAAAATAATTACATCCTTTAAAAAGTCCTATTACATCAATCTACTGAGTAGGAAGCGTCGCACTTTTATGAGAGTAGCGGCTGAAAAAAATGTTGCATTCCTCCTTTGTGGGGGAGGAAAAGGGTTTGCATCTGTTCCATCCTCTCTCCTCTCTTTCTCTTTCATGAGGGAGGGGTGTGTCGTGTGTGCTTACCTTGCGGGCCCCACACCTCCTTATTGCCACTTAAAGATACATGGAGGCCTATTTCGCAAGAGTGTAAAGTTCATCATTCAAGATAGAGATTTGATGATGGTCCAATACGGGGATCAGGATCATGCAAAAGGGTTTGGAGTTGCCACCTAGGATTATGGGCCTAGGACCCAGGGGTGGGCCCAATTCCAAGGAAGAGGGCCCGAAAGTTGGTCTGGTCCAGAGATTTAGGGTAAGTGTCAGGTTGCAGAGTTGGGAAGGTGTTAGGCACCCAATCTACCCGGTTTGATTGGTCTTCCTACTAGATGCTTCAGAACGAACATTTTTCACAATTATTCCTATTCCGCATGCATGGCTAAGTTATCACATATATATACATTAATTGAATTTAAATGATTATATACATTAAAACAAGGTCAATATAAAGTCTGCATTATGCTAATTTGGGTAAGAAATTATACCTGTGCTTGACCCTTGTTTCTGGTCAAGAGGGGTAGGACCCCGATTAGTGCTGACACGAGCTATTTTTTGGATTCTCCTGGCTTAGGGGAAGATGATCTTGACCTCCAACTTCCTTTCTTGAGAGAATATACTATGGTGATATTTGGATAGGGTTTCGGCTAGGAATGGTTACTTTCGGGTTTTGGACCGAGATATCGATTCAGTAGAGCTTCCACTAGGGAGGGGCTACTTTTGGATTTTTGCTGAGGTGCCGATTTGGTAGAGCTTTTGCTGGGAATAGGCTATGGGAGGGCTAGATTGAGGTGGTACTCTGGCAGAGCTTCCGCTGGGGATATGCTAATCCTAAAGATTGAGGAACTTCTAAGGCTCGAAGAACACTTCTGATCTTATAAAGATCTCGACGAAGACTAGAAGAACCTCAAGAGAGGGTGGGGGACTAAGGGAGAATTTGTTCTATGCAAAATATCACTCAAAGAAGGCAAAGGATTGAGAAGTTTTGAAGGCTTGAAGAACACTTTGGATCTTATGAAGATCTCTCCGAAGACTTGAAAAATCTCAAGGGGGGAAGGGAAGGAGAGAGGGCAAAGCTTTTCTCTCTAGGATGGTCACTTGGAGGGTTGGATGTTGTGGTGTTGTGTTGTGAAAAACCAAAGGAAAGCAGGTATTTATAGGATTTTTGAACCAATGGGGAGAGAAAGGGAATTCTTTTGGCAAATGGTAGAAAAAAGTAGTTCTTTTAAGCCAATGGCGATGAAAATATGAGAATTTGGACCAATGGGGTGGGAGATGGTTTTTTGGACTAATAGAAAAAGTGAGTCTTTTTATTAGGCCAATGAGGTGAGAATATTCCTTTTTGGGCCAATGGGCGGTTATGGAGTAGGGTATGCTAACTGGACAAGGTAAGGGGCATAAGTGGGTGAAGAGAAAATTTCTTCACCCATCGGGTCGGCAAACACGTATTCCGGCCACTGACTGTGGCACACAAGGATGGGTAGGGGTGTTTGGGGCATGCATAGGTGTGTGCGGGGGGCTCACCATGGTGCACGACACACGACATACATGGATGCAAGAGGGTTGGCAGGCAATGGGTGCTTGGAGCTGGCACGATGGGGGCACATGGCATTGCAAGCGAGGGTGCAGGCTGGCACAGCAGGGGCCTACTGCATGGCACGTGGGTGTGTAGGCTGGCATGGCATGTGGGGGTGCACAACATGGCACTTGGAGGCGTAGGCTGGCACGATAGGGGTGCAAGGTATGGCAAGCGAGGGCACAGGCTGGTGCATGACATGGCATGCGGGGGCACGTGGCATGGCACTTGAGGGCATAGGTTGGCATGGTAGGGGCGTGCAGTATGGCATTGCAGGGGTGTGCAGTATGGCACGTGGGGGCACAGGCTAGTATGGAAGGGGGCAAGCGACATGGCACGTAGGGGAGCACGGTATGGCATGCTGAGGCATAGGCTGGCACGACTGGTGCATGTGAGTTGGCATGATGGGGGCGTGGGGTATGGCACGCTGGGGCACGTCGAATGCGGGGCTGGCCTACTGGTTGGCTAGCCAATGCCTGATATGCGAGGCTAGCCTACTAGCTAGCAGGTAGGCTGGTTGGCTTATTGTCTGATTGGCTAGTTGGCTGGCTGGTGCGCGTGACATGCATGTGGTAAAATTTAATTTTCCAGGGAAGAATACGGGAGATCCGATGGTCCAATTTTGACGTACCATATATCGTTGGAATTTTATTTTTGAGTACTATCCATTCGTATGATCATACTGAATGAATTCATTCGTATATAAAAAAGTTAAAATTGGACCCTCTTGTCTCCCATGCTGGATTTCTGGGGTTTTTAGGTAAGGGATGTTACTGGGTTTCCTAAATCAAATGTCATCTCTGTCGATTGGAAGTAAAAAGTCACATCCAAGATCCAAAATTCATCATAGCCGGAGGGGGTGACAAAATTGGATGTCTACAGAATGCCCCTCTTTGGCCAAGGCTTATGCCAATGGCCGAAGGACAAAGAAAAGAACAACCACATTTTGTCACCCGGAGCATATACTGCCGTTATTTTTCTCATTAATGACGGAGCTGAAAATGCAATTGGTAATATCTTTTAACTACTTTAAAGTTTGAGGCCTACCTGGGTTGCTGATTTACAAGAAAGAAATTTGCTGCTCTTTCAATCCTACAAAAAAGACGTTAGTATTTGTCTCTTTCCTATACTGGGCTTCCATGTGCTAGTCTAAGGAAATTAATAATGAGATCAGGTCACTTAGAACCGATTCAAAGAGATTGGGCCACCTAGGGCAGGGTTAATGACATTGGGCCACCTGGGGCTGGATAAATGAAATTAGGCCACTTGGGGCCGGTTCAATGTAATTAGGCCACTTGGGCCCGGGTCAATGTAATTGGGCCACTTGTGCCCAGGTCAATTGGGCCACCTGGGGTCGATTTAATAAAATTGGGCCACCTAGAGCTGGGTCAATGAAATTGGGCCACCTGGGACCGGGTCAATGAAATTAAGTCACCTGGGACCAAGTCAATGAAATTGGGATCTTGCATTTAAGCCCTTGGATCTTGGAAACTTGGCTCTTAATTTAGAATCTTTGAACTTTGATTTTTAGCTTTTGATTTGGAATCCTTGAACTTTGATTTTTTAACTTTGATTTGGAATCCTTGAGCTTTGATTTTTTGACTTTGATTTCACCTTCCACTTTTACCTACCAATTTCATCTTCCATTTTCATGTGTTTTTATCTACCAAGTAAATTTTACTTTCCATGTGATTTTAATTTTTACCTACCACAAAAAACCATTTTGAATTTTTTTTTGGTGGCAAGAGCTCTTGAATTGCACCTTGGAATTAGATTTTTTTTTTTGGAGGATGAATTTTTAACCATAAAATGGTCCCCCCTTTTGTTCACTCACTATTCCAAGTTTCTTGAGTTGGGAACGATTTGTGAGTGAGTGAGCTCGGGTATTGGAATCTTCTCGAAGATCCGAACCTTTTTGCAGTTTTTTGGGTTTCTTGAAATTTTTTCTAAAGATCTTCAAATTTTCCTTTGAAGTTCTTCATCTTCCTTTTGAAGATCTTCATAGTCCTTGAGGAAGGAGTCATTTGGTGAATTTGACATCTTTTTAGGTTTCTTTGTAAATTGTGGAACTTCTTGGCGTTCTTTGTGATTTTGGAAAATATGGATGAGAGAAGAAAAAGAAAGACTTGTGGGGAGGTCCAGTTGGATGGTTGTAGACAGACACTTCACAATACTCGGAATCATGTCTGCAACTTAGTATGGGGTTCATAGATGAGTCCTTGCATTTTATATTTATTTATTTTTTATAGTTTTGCTTTCTCTTATCATTCATTATTTTTTAGCTAAAGCATGATGGGGAAGTACCACCGACCTTGGCTAGATATGGCCACCCAAACACAGCTTGGGGTTGGTACAGGATGCTCCCTACAGAGTGAAGGAGATGGTTGACTCATCATACCTGAGTCGATTGGCTTCCATAGAGACTAGGAAGATTAGCCCGTCATTGGTAGAGGTCCTAATGGAGCGATGGTGGCCGAGCACTCACTCCTTCCATCTTCCTATCGGCGAGATCACTATCATGCCCTGACAGGCATACCATTTGGGGGGAGGTCCTTGACCCTTCCTGATACTCTAATAGCTAGGGAGTTCACAGATTTGACAGGCATAGATATCAAGGGTGATCAAACATACATCCGCCTTGGCAAGATCAGTGCTCATTGGTGGAGGGCCGGCCTAGGGGTAAACCCTGGTAACCTGGTACAGGTGACTTGTTCTTTCCTTTTGTTTACTGTGGGTCAATATCACTTTGGAGACCTTCGAGGCGGGATAGACATTCGTATAGTTACCTTCTTCCAGAATCTCTGGGACTTGAACACCTGGGATTGGTGCGAGGCTGCTTGTGTGTATTTACTGCGGTATCTGGATTTGTTATCATATGGGGGCTGAGGTCTCTAGGGAGTGGGCTACATTCTCCAGGTAATCTTTTGTTCTTGCATTCATTTCTTTTCATTTGGTTGCATTCTTCACTTTGATTTTTCAAATCAGCCTTGGTGCTATGAGCATCTGGAGATTATGGCTCCCACACTGAAGGACCCTCAAGCATTGCCCTTTCACGTAATTGTGAGATAAGGAGATAGCCGAGTATGCAGGGTCTGGCACTATCCTCTAAGGACTACCGCCCATTCTCTCCTGAATGGTTTACAGAGGTAAGCCATGCTTTGTCATTAAATTTCCTTATGTCCTGTGCCGTACTTATTTTTCCTTAAATTTGCAGGTCACATGGAGACCATTCCATCCTCTTACGTTCCCAGACCTTGATGAAGTTTCTTGGGCTAGATTCTTATCCGAGAACCGAGTCCTATTCAGGGGGATATGGGGCCATGCCTGGTATTTAGGAGAGAGAGTCATACTCTAATAGTCTGATATTGATACACGCTTTTCTCCTTGTCTTCCTCCACCAACCATGCATTGTTCGGAATGCATTCCTAAGGGCCAAATCGAGAGACTGGCCGTCGGAATATGGGATGATTCATTCCTTGAGTTAGATAGGGATTACAAGACTTTCCTTGAGGAAGAGACTTTTTGCACCCCTCTCGGTCCTAACGGTCCAATGGTATGTTGCTCTTCCTTGAGTATCACCTCTAGTCTTTCAATTCCTTTTAGCCTTGATCGATATTCTTTCTGGGGAGAACATGGTGTGTAGACCTTTCTACCATCCAATCACATGTCAGTTCTGCTAGTCCATCCCAAGTCGGACCTTCTACTAGTACTGGTGGATCCCTCAAGATAGCCACCATTCCCTTCCATGGCTTCCCAGGTTGGTCATATCTCAACACAGCTAATCCTAGCCTCCCCCATCTTTTGAGGTAGAGAATAGACATAGATGCTTCTCTTGGGCTACCCATTCCATATGATTTTGTGAGTATCTAATCATCCTTTGTTTGCTTGGCTTTCAACCTTCCTTGGCTGATATGCTCCTTCTCAAGTGTCTCTGGAGGTCTATACCAAGATCCGGAGGATGCATCAGGGCTTACGTGAGGTGGTAATTGACAAGGTACCTTTCCCCTTCTCTCTTCTTTTTCTTCTTCTTTTATTACCCTTTTCTTGACCATCTCTCATATTCCTTAGGACGGAAGGATTGTTGCCTTAGAGAACCAAGTCAGCTTCCATTAGTAGGAGAACACCCAGCTGCAAGCACAGATTCAGGATCTAACCCAAAGGTTGGCAGATTCAGGATTGACACCCATGGACTCCTCACTGTTTCATGATTGCGACTCTTATATGGTTTAGATGAGGATTTTTGCTCTTAGGGATCTATTCCTGTAGTTCCTGTAAGCATAAATACATCTATATTTTTTCTTTTTCTTTTCCCTCTCTGTATTTGTTCACTTTTTTTCTTTTATTTTAGCATTTTATGAAGAGAAACCTATCTTTGGAACAAAGAAAATTTTCTTTTATTTATGGTTTGGAATGTTTAGGCAAAATTAACTCCACAACTCAAAACTTCAATAGAACAATCGAGATAACACGAAAATCCAAGTATTTTCTCATTTTACTACCAGGTGAATTACAAGAAAATAACTTTCCTACCATAAACGAGATAGATAGGTAACAGCATAGGGAGACAATTCTTGGGGTGGGTAAAAGTTCACCAACTCCTCGGGGTCATCTGCTTCCAGTCCAAATTGTCGGCTGATGTAAGTGGGCAAGTAAAAAGATGTATGAGTCAATCCAATCAACCTGATGTAATTGTATCCTGGGGTCTTCATCAGAAAATCCTCCTGTGGCTTCCCTTGGCATCTCTATGTAATGTCCTTTGTAATTCTTCCTTGTAGGTACTCTTTCCAATCAACAATGAGCTTGAACTCTGGGGCTTCCCTCCTTACCTGGTAGCAAAGAGCTCCGAGTTGGCATTCTTTCAATGGCCTATTTAGCTTCAACTTATCAAGTAGCTATAGTTGGAAAATGGTTGGACTACCATGATAATAATCAAGTTAGAACCTATGGCTATGGTTCATGTCATCAAGTCCTTTGAATGTCTTTGCAAGGACTGTGGGAATGATATCTCTTCATTTCTTCAATTGCTTTATCACTTCTATTAAGATAGTTAGTGCACCATGTCCTGGAGTTTGGAGAACATAGTGAGCTATCATGCATAGTAGATAAGTATCCTATGACCTTTGCTAATGAATTCCCCCCAGTGGTAGGTATTGACTGAAGATCCTGGCCACCTTCAGAATATCAATCATTCCATATCTAATGAATTGCTTTATTTCCTCCTTTTCCCATCCAAAAAAAGTCCTGAATCTCTTATGAGTGATTTTTCTTTAGAGATGGTTGAATCAACTTGCTCTTAGATGGAGATAACATATAAACTCAGAATTCCTCGAGAGTTGGACACATCTCAACTAATCCAAACTGAAACACATGAAGATTGGTATCCCAGTGTTGAGGCACTTGTTGGAGTACATGGTGATGTAGCCTTATGCACCCGATCTGACCGAGCATCTTCAAATTCATAGATTCTAGTAGTCCTGGTGCCCTTATGTTTATGTCCAAAGTCCATTTTCTCAATGTCTCATCCAATGAGCCCATGAATTTTGCCGCAACCATCACGAAAAAAAGGGAAGATGATGATTTATCGAAGCATTACTCATTAGCTACTGACACAACCAAACCTTTACCACTGTTGCATCAAGCTCTTTTTTTTTACTAATCAAGGATGAGGAATAAACTGGCCTTGACATACTAGTGCTAAGTGGTGACTTCCGAGAGGTGGAATTCTAGATATGAATCTGGAGGACCATAGACGGATGATGAAAGTCCAATGGCCTTACATGCCAAATGGCGATTCTTGGGGGACACAAGCTATAATGATCTTTTAGATACCTTGATTATTATTTTAGGAACCAATTTATTGCCTTGATTTGCACATGTTAAGTTACCTACGTATCCCTAGAGAGGAAACAGTTTTGACGTAGTTCGGGCTATTTACCCTTTCAAATATAGTATCTCTTAAGTTAATCCATGTTGACCAATTCGGGTATTTCTTTGCTGTTGTGAGCTATGAGTTTTACAGCTTTGCCTAGTAGAATTTTTTTTTACAGTGAACGGGCCACTCCAGTTGGGCCAGAATTTTCCTTTTGGGTCATGAATTGGGGCTCTTTTCTCTTGAAGAACAAGTTCCCCCCTCTTCTATGTGATGGGGCTTCACATTCTTGTTGAAGGCCCTAGCCATTCTCAGTTGATATTTCTTTAGGTTGTCTATGGCTTTCATTCGCCTTTCATCAAGAAAGTTGAGTTCGTCGTATCTGGCCTTCACCCATTCTCCTTCAGGTAACTAACTATCAAGAAGCACCCTTAGTGATGGTACTAGGATTTCCATGGGGAGCACTGCCTCAACCTCAAATACCAAGGAGAAAGGAGTTGCCCCTGTCAAGAATTGTACAGAGGTCCGATATGCTTATAAGGCAAGGGGTAAATTATCTGCCCAATCCTTGTGTGTTTCAGCCATTTTTTTGTAAGATCACCTTGATGTTTCTTTTACCTGCTTCTACTGCCTCATTGGTCTGTGACCTGTAAGTGGTAGAGTGGTGCCTTCTGATACTAAACTTCGTGCAAATATTATTAGTCTTTCCCTAGAAATAGGATCCTTGATCATATCAACTCTTGAGGTACTCGATATCAGGAACTTGGATGAATTTTGCTACCTTAGCAGATGTGAGAACTACATATGTGTGAGGGTAGCGGCCGGAGATCAATGACTTCACGAGTGGCCATTCCATCCTCTCTTCTCTCTCTTCTCCTTTAATGGGGGTTTCTAGGGTTTTTCAATTAGGGGATGAATTTGGTGTATTTGAGTTGGTAGGGAATTTTTTCAGGTTTTTAGTAGGCTTACCAGTGTACGCAGTATATGTACGGGAAACATAATTTTTCAAAGACAATTGTGAGAGATCCAACATTTTGATGTGCCATATATTGTTGAAATCGTATTTTTGAGTACTATCCATCTGTAAGATCATCTTGACCATATTCCTTTATATATAAAAAGTCCAATTTGGACCCTCTTTTCTCCCGCACAGGGGTTTCTAGGTTTTTCAGATAGGTGGGGAATGTTTCTGGGTTTTCTAGGTTAATCATCATCTCTGTTGATCAGAAGTCAGAAGTTAAGTCCAAGATTCGCATTTCATCATAGTCAGAGGAGGGTGAAAAAAATGGGTGTCTACAAAATGCCCCTCTTTGGCTGAGGCCTGTGCCAACAGCTGAAGAGCAAAGAAAAGAATGACCACATTTGTCACCCAGAGTATGTACTGCCGTAATTTTTCTTATTAAGGACGGAGTTGAAAAATGCAACAGATAACATCTCTCAACTACTTTAGAGTTTTAGGACTTGCCTGGGCTACCGATTGTAAGAAAGGAATTCACTTCTCTTCCAATGCTGCAAAAGATGTTATTACTTTGATCTTTGATTTTTTTTGTAGGTGGGCTTTACATGTGCTAGTTCAGGGAATTTGGCTCCAGGTGGGTTCTTTCGAACTGGACTGGGCTATCTGGTCTTCGAGGCGGGTTCTTTCAAACCGAGCTGGGCTATCTGGTATTGTCAATTATAGGAAAGAAATTCACTGCTCTTTCAACCCTGTAAAAGACATTAATAGTGGATGTTTGATTTTTTTGACCTTTGAAATAGAATCTTGAATTTGGACTTTGAACTTTGAGCCTTGATTTAGAATCTTAAAATTTATTTATTTATTTTATTTTATTTTTTGGGAAAACGAATTTTTTTACTCATAAAATGGCCCCCTTATTTATTCTTCATTTTAACTTTTCTGAGTGGGGAACGATTTGTGAGTGAGTGAGTTCGGGTTTTTGAAATCTTCTTGAAGTTCCAAAGCATTTTGCATCTTCTCAGGTTTCTTCAATTTTTTTTTGAAGATCTTCAAGTTTTTCTTGAAGTTCTTCATCTTTCTCTTGAAGATCTTTATAGTTCTTGAGGAAGGAGCCATTTGGAGAATTTGACATTCTTGTGGGATTTTGTGCAAATTGGAAAACTTTTAGGGGCTCTTTTATGATTTTAGAAAATATGGCTAAAGAAGTAAGAGAAAAACTTGTGGAGAAATCCAACTGGAGGGTTGCAGTAGTTCCTCCCAAAGGGATGAGGGCCTGGCTGATTGGTACTCTGGGCAGACTCTTCACAACAGTCGGAACCACATCTGCAACTCCATATGGGGTTCTTGGGTAAGTCTTTACATTTTCTCATTTATTTTTTCTCATCTTTTGTTTTTGTTTTGTTCTTATTTTTTTCACTATCTTTTTATTTTTATGTTGTTTTATTTTATTTTATTTATTTTTATATATATTCTTTATTTCCATTAGTATGAGGGGAGGGAACCACCTACCTTGGCCCTATATGGCCACCTGAACATGGTTCGGGATGGTATAGGATACTTCCTTGTAGAGTGAAGGACATGGTCGACTCCTCCTGCTTGAAACGATTAGCTTTTATAGAGACCCAAAAATTCAGTTCGACATTGGTAGGGGCCTTGATGGAGCGGTGGTGGCCGAGTACCCACTCATTTCATCTTCTTGTTGGTGAGATTTGTTACACCCGTGCCCTAATCCGGTCTAATTTGAAACTGTTGTGACAGGCCTCAGACCGAAGATCAAAATTATGACTGGGTTTTGGCTCATGGTTGTGTATTGCTGAAGGGGTACAGATGACCCCACATGTTCTTGCATTGCATAGCTATCTAACTAGAGGGGATTCATACATTTTGATCCCAGACGGTAAGTGACCCGACCCCCCACACTTGATTTCCAGCACGCATCATAATTGTCGAAAAGCCTTAGGCATGTCCGAGGGAAACCACCCATGCGAGACCAACCCTGGGACATCAAGCTGTCTTGACCACCGAAAACAATCCGCCAGAAGAAGCCTGGCATGAATCCGGTGCCTGTTTCTAGTAGATTTACAGGCTGCTGTCGAGGTTCCGATGCCCGTGGGTCCTGCCACTCGCATCGTAAATGGTTTTGGATGATCCCAAATCATCCTCCACACCTTCCTCTTGGCGTGAACACCTTATGGACCTACATGTGCGGGTCCTCGTGCCCCGAAACTCAATTTAACCCGATTGGCTCAAAAGAGGCCCAAACCAAACAGGCCCCTAAGCCCAACTTAAGTTATAAGTTGGGAAATGAGGATTCATTACCTCATTTCCATTGTGCCCAACGTAAGAGAGGTGAGAAAGAGGAGAGGAAGGAAGAAGAAGAGGAAGAAGGAGGGGATTGAAGGCCTACCTTGGTGCCTACTGCCGCCTTGTTTTCGGAATCACTGCCAAAGGTAAGTGCAACCTCCCATGCCACTCTCTTTCTTCATTTCGACCTAGAAAAAGTTAGATATGGAAGGGATCTTGGTGTACACACCATGTTAGGGTTGTAGGATGGGTGTTCTACCCTCTCGGTGTTGTTGCCGAGCTCGAACCAAGCCTGGTGAGCTTTGACAACATGTAATGCCAAAAGACCAACTAGGGTTTCGATCGTTTGATCAACGTATCTCCAAAATGGGTCAGTGGAAATAGAATTTTCTTGGCTTAGAATGATGCTAGGGATATCCCCTAGAAACTCCATAGAACAAATCTTGGCAATCGGGCCCGAGCCGAAAAGCCCCAAATTGTTGGACTGAGTTGGGTGACCTGTGTGGGTCCCTTCTGATGTTTTTGACATGTACTAATGTACGATCCCATTGTGTCTAGGATAGTGACGCACACGTGCCCCAAAGCCATAATTAAATTGATCGATCGGTGGTCGTACTTGAACCCAAACACAATCCATCGTAAAATAGATGAGGGTTGGACTATGTTTATTTCTAAAATTTTTATTATCATTAAATTGTTCACATGATTGGAATTGTATGTTTAATTGTAATTATTCAAATACGATTATAATATGCTATATTGTCATTTTACGATTTTGATATGAATTGTATAGAAATGTATGATGGGATCCAGTGTGGCTGAGGTGGTACTGGTACTATGATCACCGTGTGTTTGGATGTGTGTGTGTGTGAGATGGAATCCGGCATGGCCGAGGTGGTACCAGTGCCATAAGTGCCATATGTATGTTGCATTCATGCATTGATTATGTGCATTAGAGTTAGTTGTAGTCATAGGTTACACTTTGTGGCCAAGGTCTCGTTGGTATCTTGTACCCTTGGACTGCATTTGGAAATGGATATGCTTCGTAGACGAGGTCTTACTGATGTTGCATAGTCTATACTCAACTGTTATTGCATACTAGATCAGGTAAACGGTCTCGGGTTTCACTTATGGCCAAGGTCTCTCTGGTATCGTGTACCTGGGACTGTATTTGGAGATGGGTTACACTTTGTGGTCAAGGTCTCTCTGATATCGTGTAATCCATACTAACTGTATCATTATGAAGGTGCGTAATATATTTGTGGTTGGGCATCACTCCCTATGCTACGCACCCTTGCCAACAGGGGTTGAGATGTTAGATAGCCTATTGTGGTATGTTTGATGAGCCTTCTCAGAGTGCCACTCCCGCGGTATGATGTGGTTGTTGTCAGAGGTGGGAACCTATTTAGTGTGGCCGATGTATTACCGGTGCCGTGACTGTCAGGAGTGGGTTATCAGGGGTTTGCTTAGTGACCCATGGATGCATACGATGACTGGCAAGCTTCTAATCATGGCTAGGGTTTGTATCGCTGCATAGTCGATGTCGTTTTTGAGACAAGGGATACAACCTAATGTACCATAGTAGCATTTACCAGACTTAGTTTGTATTGTTAGGTGGATAATAAATAAATGAACTGTATCACGAGCATCATTGACTATATGTTTAATTTCCGCAATCATGCATCATAAATATTTCTGCTATTGACTTGCTTGGATGTGCTTGACCCCACCCCTCACTAAGCGAGTTGGAAAGCTCACCCCACGTATGCATCTTGTTTTAGATGATGATGCAAGTACCATGGTGCCGATGGCGGGTGATCTAGTATCTTCTAGGTCAGAGTACGGTGTGAGCGACTGGTGGATGCCAGAAGAGAATAAGCACGATCAGGACTGTGCTTGCGACCACTATGCATACGCCACACTGTGAAATTGTACATCATATTGTGATACTTTTGGTTATAGTTGTGGATTATATATTTTCTTGAGATTATATTATATGTCATAGATGAATGTAACAGAATAACTCGGTTATTGCTATTATATTACCATTAGATGTTTCCCCAGTTTATTTATAAATTCTGCTACTATACGTTGATTTCGCTGCTTATACTGGTTTGTGATGTGAGATTGTGAAAATGTTAAGGTACTGCTATCAGAGATCCTAGTAGGTATGTAAGATAGGTATGTGTCTTACTCACACCATCGGTATTCCTAATGGTAAGTTGGGTCTGCCGGGAGTGGGGTGTGACAGCTATGGTATCAGAGCGTGATGCTTTGCCTTAAATCACAATCTTAGCCAAACCATAATTTTGGGGAAACTAGGATTAAATAAAAATCTTAAGACAACAATAATAGAAATTGTACAATTAGGAGACAAGCATAGGTGTTAAAGCCGTTTCATTATAACAAAGAACTTGAATACACAGCTTACACTTTTTATAAAATTAAAGTACTGAAAGCAGGAAATCATAACTAGCCTAAGTCTAGAAAATTAAACAACTGAAGCAATTGACATAATGTAAAAGTTCAACTAAACCTAAGCATCAGACTCAAATAAAAATAGGAAAATTGAAATCCTAAAGGCTATAGTGGAAAACGTGCCACTACTCTTGCTGCTACTGCTACTGCTACTGGTTCTATTTTTGGCCCTGAGCTTGGTTCGGACCATGCATTCCTAGAGGAGGCACCGAAATACCAAGATGGAAGACCATCACCTACATCTGTGCCTCTAGGGAGGCCACTCTATTGTCCATAAGACAATAGGTCCTGTCCATGCTCTCGAGGCAACCATCTATGCTCCTCATCAGTGGCATAGTGGTGTCCAAATGGGCCATAACATCATTGAGACCATAAGGCCTTGCATCCCTAGTGATCTGAGATGTAAAAGCCGCCATAGAACCCATAGCCTGGGGATAAGGTGGTAGAGCCCCACCAACCCCAGCAGCTTCTCCTCTTGCACCAACATCACTGGCACTGCCACCCTCTGCCTCCATAGGCTGCTGACCCTCTTCTGGGATAGGTGTCACCTCCCTCAGATCTATGGTCATCTTCCTTAGTGAGTCTTAGTTGAAGTCTGTGACCTCTTCACCCAAGCGTGCCTCACCCTCTAAGTCTAGCCCAAAGCGACGGAAGATGTCGGTCAATATCCTTTCGTAGCATAGGTTCTCTACTTGACGATCCTACCCCTCAGACCGAATTACCATGGTCCACATTAGGAGGTAAGGCAGACGTATCTACACCCCCATGTACACGCAGTATGTCACATAGGCTTGAAGGATGGATACCTCGTTATAATGTTCGCAAGTGGGGAGGACATTCAGCTGAATCGCATGGCAGACAACCTTTAGAGTAGCAAAATAGTTAACTGAACGGCTCCATCCCTCGACTTCCTTAGTCAGCATGTCATTGATCTCCTAAAAGGTATTGGGACTCTGAAACTCATATGCCAGAGTCCGAGGTGGGTAGTACACTAGGTCACCGGCATTGCTAACTATCAGAATGTTGGTCAACTGCCCCATGTCAAAGATGATCTCCACCCCCTTCACATAAGAGGTGATCCACATATGCCCTGGTTTATGCATTCTATGTTGGAGTAGAATAGCCTGACCAATATGGGGTAGTAGTATCTGTTGGGTTTCAGGATGCGGTACCACCTGATCTCCTTAAACCATTGACGAAGATGGAATGTGCGGAAGTCGTTGGTCCTCACATAGACTCCTGGGTCAACGTTACGATGCTCAAATAACTCCCAATGGCCTTGCTCAACCACAGAGCGGAACAGGAATGGGTTGAACTGCTCAGTGGCATCTTGCTCCTCTTGTATAAGAGCACGTCGGGTATGTACACGGCATCCAGACATTGTTGCAAGATGATTCCTAAGGATTTGGAATGGAAAACCTAGTTAAAAGGCTGAATGCAAAACTCACTGAGAAGAAAATCATAAAAAAAAAATAGGTTACAGAGAGAGAAAACATACCTTGGATGCGAATGCGGCTCCAATCGATCGCGAAATAGCGCAAGGAAGGTAGGGAATGGGTAACAAAAGACTCATTGGCCGTTTCCACATCTTTCTCACAAAAGTAAATAGGGTTGTGAATAAGCCAAGACCCGAGCTTATTTAAAGACGATTTGGTGCTACCGAAAGCAAGCCACCGGAAACACTGGGCATGCTTCTGGTGCCTGTTTTCGGTGAAAAGAAAAGTTGAAATTTGGCCTCTATTTAATTCACCAAAAATACCACTGATATTTTTGATGGATTAAACCATATTTCTGGTGATTTGACCCCGATTTCCGGTGGACTCTTTTGGAAAATAAGTCATTTTATTTTTCAAATCGAAGGTTTTTTTCAGTTCCTTTAATGGTGTCTCTTTGGGATATGTGTGGATCCCACTTATGCATGCCCTAACCCTAATTTTGCCAATTGTGTAAGTGTAGGACCCATTGTGTATGCGTGTGTTCCAATTACATGCAACATTATTTATACATGTGTACTAATCGGATTCCTTCACAGGAATCATGTCACACTAGAAGCCCCGATCCCGATCACAATCACGCCTGTCACTACTGGCCCCGTAATACACCACTGGCCCTGCCTATACTTATGGCTTAGGATGTGGCATCCATCATGAATAACATGATGCGAGAAGTGGAAGAAAGATAAAATCAATTTATGGTCGGGTCGATAATAGAATCCAAGCGGCAATGGATGCCCGCAATGCATTTCCTGCACCTCCTACTCCACCGACACCCATTCCAATACCCGTTGGATCGGCTACCCTTCAAACATCTGGTGGGGCACAAGGGCATGGGCATGTGCAAGACCCGATGCCAGAACAAGCTTAAGCCCATGTAGAAGGGCTGGACAGATTTGACAAAAATGATGGAGAAGTTTCAACGGCTTAGGCACCATGTTTCTCCAAGGTGGGGCAAGACCTGTTGTATCCATCAAGATGGATTGGTGGAATGGAGAAGGTTTTTAGATTGATGAACTGCATCGATGAGTAGAAAATTTTATGCAGGCTATCAGTTACAGAATGAAGCAGATGATTGGTGGAGTGCCACCGAACCTATTCTGAGGACTAGTAACCCGAACCCCATTTGGACAGACTTCAAAGGGGCCTTCTTTGAGAACTAGTTTTTGGAAAGCTTCCAGGATAGGAGAGAGAGTGAGTTCTCTCAGTTGATTCAAGGTCCCCGGTCAGTGCTCGAGTATCAGCAGTGCTTCGAGGAGCTATTCCATTTTGCTCCTGAGCATCTGAGAGGTGATAGAGCCAAGGCAAAGAATTTTGAGAAAGGGTTGAGGCCAGGTATTGGGTCAACCATTGTGGGGTTGAAATTGAAAACCTATGCTGAGGTGGTCCAAGTGGCCAAATCTATAGAGGACCGGCATAGGGAAAACTACACTGCACAGCAAGGGACGGGGAAGAGGCCAATGGGGTCTACTAATTCTAGGGGAGGTAACAAACCCTTCCAAGCGCCCTACGTTAACCTAACTCCAGTACAGTTTAGGACGCCCGATGCTAGTCAGACTTCCCAGTCCTCCCGATCTTGTGCTGTATCTCAATCTTTGCGATCAGACCCAAGATGTTTTTACTGTGATCAGTTAGGCCACATGGTAAGGACATGCCCCCATCAAAGGCCAGGAGATGCACCCTACACTATGCCACCTAGGCCCCAGCAGACATATTTAGCCCCTAGGCTAGCACAACCCCTACAGGGCCAGAGACTATAGGGTAGAGTGTTTGTTATGACTGCAGAAGATGCTAAGGCTACCCCCAGTGTGGTGACAGGTACGTTGTTGATATCATTATTGCCTTCACATGTGTTATTTGACTCAGGAGCCTCACATTCGTTCGTATCACCGGCATTTGCAAAGAAGATGAGAATTCCACCTAAGGGACTGACTCAATGTTTGGTTGTGAGCACCCCTACAGGAAGTGTGGTGGGTTTGAACTATGTTTATGAGGCTTGTCCAGTGACCATAGGTGACCATGAGTTGAATGCTCACTTGATCGAGTTGGATATGACCGACTTTGACGTGATTTTAGGAATGGACTGGTTGTCCGCATACAAAGCCAGTGTGCTATGTGTAGAGAAGGCTATAATTTTTAGACCTTGTGATGATGATGAGTTTGTGTTCTAAGGGGATAAGCCCAAGAAACCCAAGAAAGTTATCATATCCGCACTCCAGATGAAGAAGTTACTGGATATGGGATGTCAAGGCTACTTAGCATCTGTGATGGATACTAAGATAGAGATTAGGCCATTGATTGAGCTAGATGTGGTGAGGGAATTTCCTGATGTATTCTCAGATGACTTGACAGGATTGTCCCTGGACCGAGAGATAGAATTTACTATAGACTTACTCCCCGGTTCAGTACCAGTGTCAAAGGACCCTTACCGCATGGCCCCCACAGAGTTGAAGGAATTATAGGTGCAACTTCAAGACCTTATGAAGAAGGGATTTATTACACCTAGTGTATCTCCATGGGGAGCATCAGTGTTGTTCATCAAGAAGAAAGATGGAAGTATGAGATTGTGCATTGATTACCGGGAGCTTAATAAGCTAACCATCAATAACCGGTATCCTTTGCCAAGGATAGATGATTTATTTGATCAGTTGCAAGGTGCCAAGGTGTTCTTTAAGATTGACCTTAGATCGGGCTACCACTAGCTTAGGATCAAGGATAGTGATGTCAGGAAGACAGCCTTCAGATCAAGGTATGGACATTATGAGTTCTTGGTAATGTCATTTGGGTTGACCAATGCACCGGCTGCATTTATGGATTTGATGAGTCGGGTATTCCAGGATGTCTTAGGCAAGTTTGTGATAGTATTTATTGATGACATTTTGGTCTACTCCAAGAGTGTAGAGGAACATGCTGTTCACCTGAGGTTGGTACTACAACAGCTGAGAGAGAAGCAACTCTATGGCAAATTCAGCAAGTGTGAGTTTTGGTTGTCACAGGTGCATTCCTAGGCCACGTTGTTTCAGCCAAGGGTATAGAAGTTGATCCAGGCAAAGTGAAGGCAGTTCTAGAATGGGAGACTCCTAAGAGTGTAGCAGACATATGTAGTTTTCTAGGATTGGTCGGATACTACAGGAGGTTTATCGAGAACTTCTCTCGCATTGCTACTTTAATGACCGGACTCATACGGAAGGGTATAAAATTTGAGTAGTTTGATGCTTGTGAGAAAAGCTTCAAGGAGCTAAGGTAAAAGTTGGTATCAGCTCCAGTTTTGACAATTCCAACCGGTACAGGTGGTATGGTTGTTTATAGTGATGCCTCTAAGCTGGGATTGGGTTGTGTATTGATGCAGCATGGGAAAGTCATTGCTTATGCATCCCATCAGTTAAAGGATTATGAGAAGAACTACCCCACCCATGATTTGGAGTTGGCAGCTGTGATTTTTACACTAAAAGTCTGGAGACACTATCTATATGGTGAGAAGAGTGAGATATTCAATGACCATAAGAGCCTCAAGTACTTCTTCACCCAAAAAGAGCTCAACATGAGACAGAGGCGTTGGTTGGAGCTGAAGAAGGATTATGATTGTACTATCCACTATCACCCAGGAAAGGCCAATATGGTAGCCGATGCATTTAGTTAGAAATCCCAGTCACTGACTCTGGCATCACTGACCACCAATGAGTATCTCCTAGAGGAGGCCAGGAAACTGGACTTGCAACTGTTAGTAGAGGGTGTCACTTTGTCACTATCGGCATTAGTGGTGCAACCTAGTCTAGTGGATCACTACAACTCAGGTTACTGATGTAGAGTTACAGAAGCTGATAGCAGAATGCCAAGAAAATAACCAAAAGGACCCAGATTTCTCGATGACTGAAAGCGGGATTCTCAAATTCAAAGGGAGGTTGTGTGTGCCTAGTAATGGTGAATTGAGAGACAGTTTTGAGAGAGGCACATAGATCTCCATACTCCATTCACCCTGGCAACACTAAAATATACAAGGACCTCAAAGGCTCCTACTGGTGGAAAGGAATGAAGAATGATGTGGCCATGCATGTGTCTAGATGCCTCACATGCCAGCAAGTTAAGGCTGAGAGATAGAGGCCCATAGGTTATTACAATCCCTACCGATTAGGAAGTGGAAATGGGAGAATATTACCATGGAATTTGTCACAGGCCTACCCCATACGCAGAAGGGTATGGATGCCATTTGAGTAGTTATGGACCGCTTGACCAAGGTAGCTCACTTTATCCCAATCAAGATTATATTTTTTTATGGACAAGTTGGCCAAGTTGTATGTCAATAACATCATCAGGTTGCATGGTGTACTAGTTAGTATCATCTCTGATCGAGATCCCAGGTTCACTTCCAAGCTCTAGACATGTGTGCAGAAGGCTATGGACACACAATTGGGTTTCAGCACTACCTTTCACCCTCAAACCGATGGCCAATTGGAGAGGACTATTCAGACATTGGAGGGCCTACTCCGCTCATGTGCCTTGGATAAGAGTTATAGTTGCAATGAGCACATTTCCCTTATTGAATTCTCCTACAACAACAGTTATCAGGCCACCATCGGAATGTCCCCATTCGAGGCATAGTATGGCAAGAAGTGCCGTACTCCACTCTATTGGGATGAGGTTGGTGAGCTGCATATTTTGGGTCCGAACTTGATATAGGCTACTAGTGAGAAGGTGAATGTGATCAGAGAAAGGATCAAGGTAGCTCAGTCCAGACAGAAAAGCTATACAAAATTTAGGAGGAAGCATATGGAGTTCAGTGTTGGAGACAAGGTGTTCTTGGGGATCTCCCCATTTAAAGGGGTGATGCAATTCGGCAAGAAGGGAAAGCTTAGTCCAAGGTTTATGGGACCGTATGATGTACTGGAGAGGATCGGACTGGTACCTTACTGGATAGCCTTGCCACCAGAGTTGGAAGGTACATATGATGTCTTCCATATATCTATGTTGAGGAAGTACATTTCTGACCCAACTCATGTCTTGGCTTACATACCCCGTGAGTTGAATGAGGACTTTGCCTATGTGGAGTATCCGGAGAAGATTGTTGATCGGAAGGATAATGTTCTTTGCAATCACACCGTTTCCTTCGTCAGGGTGAAATGGATGAACCACCCCGAATAGAAAGCAACTTAGGAGCGAGAAGATGAAATGATGAAGTAGTATCCTGGATTGTTTGATTTGCTAGGTATGCTCAATTTCGAGGACGAAATTCTTGTAAGGTGGGGGGGATGTTACACCCGTGCCCTAATCCAGTCTAATTTGAAACTATTGTGATAGTCCTCGGACTGGAGATCAGAAGTATGATTAGGTTTTAGCTTGAGGCTATGCATTACCAAAGGGGTAGAGATGACCCCACATGTTCGTGCATTACGTGCCTATCTAACTGGAGGGGATTCATACCTTCCTATCCCAAACGGTAAGTGACCCAACTCCCCACACTTGATTTCCAGCACGCATCATAATTACCAAAAAGCCTTGGGCATGTCTGAGGGTAACCAATCATACGAGACCAACCTTGGGACAGCAAGCTATCAAGACAGCTTGACAAGCCACCAGAAGTAGCTTGGGTATTAATCCGGTGCCTATTTTCAGTGGGTCCACAGGTTGCTATCGAGGTTTCGATGCTCGTGGGTTCCACCACTCGCATCGTAAATGGTTTCAGATGATCCCAAATCATCCTCCACACCTTCCTCTTGATGTGAACACCTTATGGACCTAAATGTGCGGGTCCTCGTGCCCCAAAACTCATTTTAATCCAATTGGTTCAAAAGAGGCCCAAACCAAATAGACCCTTAGGCCCAACTTAAGTTATAGGTTGGGAAATGAGGATTCATTTCCTCATTTTCCTTAATCCTCATTTCCCTTATGTCCAACGTAGGAGAGGAGAGAAAGAGGAGAGGAAGGAAGAAGAAGAGGAAGGAGGGGATTGAAGGCCTACCTTGGTGCCGACTGTCGCCTTGTTTCCAGAATCACTGCCGGAGGTCAGTGCAACCTCCCATGCCATTATCTCTCTTCATTTTGACCAAGACAAAGCTAGGTATGGATGGGATCTAGGTGTACACACCATGTTATGGTTGTAGGATGGGTGTTCTACCCTTCCGGTGTTGTTTCTAAGCTCGAACCAAGCCCAGTGAGCTCCGATAACATGTAATGCCAAAAGACCAACTAGAGTTTCGATAGTTTAATCAACGTATCTCCCAAATGGCTTGGTGGAAATGGAATTTTCTTAGCTTAGAATGATGCTAAGGACATCCCCTACCAACTCCATAGAACAAATCCTGGCAATCGGGCCCGAGCTGGAAAGCCCCAAATTGTTGGACTGCCTTGTACCTGCACTAGAAACAGTCTATTGGATCCACTGGGTCTATTTCCAGTAGCATATTTCTAATGGACTTGGAGCCTTATTGCTCTCTGTCACCTCTATTGGAAACTAGTCTGATATTTCTAGTGGAAGTGCCCTATTTCTGGCGGTTTTTTCCTGTGACAGTACTGTCACTTAGGGACAGTGTCTGTACATTTTGGGGGGTGACCTATGTGGGTCCCTCCCAATGTTTCTAACATGTATTGATGTATGATCCCCTTGTGTCTAGGACAGTGACGTGCATGTGCCCCGAAGGTGGAATTGAATTGATCGATCAGTGGCCGTACTTGAATCCGAACACGATCGATCGTAAAATAGGTGAGGAGATGGACTGTGTTTATTTTTAAAATTTTTATTATCATTAAATTGCTCAAATTTTTTGAGTGGTATGGTTAATTGCAATCATTCAAATATGATTATGATATGCTACATTGTCATTTTATGATTTTGATATGAATTGTATGGAAATGTATGACGAGATCTAGTGTGGCCGAGGTGGTTCTGGTATCGTGATCGTTATGTGTTTGGATGTGTGTGTGTGAGAGACAGAATCCAACATGGCTGATGTGGTACCGGTGCCATGATTATCATATGTATGTTGTATTCATGCATTGATTATGTGCATTAGAGTTAGTTATAGTCGCAGGTTACACTTTGTGGCCAAAGTCTCGCTGGTATCGTGTACCTCGGGACTGCATTTGGAAATGGATATGATTCTTGGCTGAGGTCTTACCGGTGTTACGTAGTCCATACTAAATTGTTATTGCATGCTAGATTAGGTAAACAGTCTCTGGTTTCACTTTGTGGCCAAGGTCTCTCTGGTATCGTGTACCCGGGACTGTATTTGGAGATGGGTTACGCCGAGGTCTCTCCGATATCATGTAATCCATACTAACTATATTATTTTGAAGGCATGTAGTATATATATGGTTGGGTATCAATCCCTATGCTACGTACCCTTGCCACCAAGGGTTGAGGTGTTGGATATTCCATTGTGGTATATTTGATGAGCCCTCCTGAAGTGCCATTCCCATGGTACGATGTGATTGTTGCCTTAGGCGAAAACCTGTTTGGTGTGGCCGATGTATTACTAGTGCCGTGACTGCCAGGAGGGGATTATCAAGATTTTGCTGGGTGACCCATGGATGCATACGGCGATCGACAGGCTTCTAATCATGGCTAGGGTTTGTATCGCTGCATAGTCGATGTCATTTCTGAGACGAGTGATACAACCTAATGTGTCATAGTAGCATTTACCAGACTTAGTTTGTATTGTTAGGTGGATAATAAATAAATGAACTACATCACGAGCATCATGGACTATATGTTTAATTTTTGCAATCATGCATCATAAATATTACTGCTATTGACTTGCTTGGATGTGCTTGACCCCACCCCTCACTGAGCGAGCTAGAAATCTCACCCCACATATACCCCCTTTTTAGATGATGATATAAGTACCATGGTACCGATGGCAAGTGATCTAGTATCTTCTTGATCGGAGTACGGTGTGTGTGACTGGTGGATGCCAGAAGCGGAGAAGCATGATCAGGACTGTGCTTACGACCACTGTGCTTACGCTGCACTATGAGATTGTACATCATATTGTGATACTTTTGGTTATAGTTATGGATTGTATATTTTCTTTAGATTATAGTAATGTCATGGATGAATGTAACATAATAACTCAGTTATTGCTATTATATTACCATTAGATGTTTCCCCATTTTATTTATAAATTTCGCTACTATACTCTGATTTCGCTGCTTATACTAGTTTGTGATGTGAGATTGTGAAAATGTTAAGGTACTACTATCAGAGATCCTGGTAGGTTTGTAAGACAGGTACGTGTCTTACTCACATCGTCGGTATTCCTAATAGTAAGTTGGGTCTACCGGGAGTGGGGTGTGACAAGATTACCATCACGCCTCTATGCTTCTATGCCTTGATGGGAGTTCCATTTGGGGGTAGACCTATGATTTTTCCTGAGACTCTCACAGCCAGGGAGTTTGAGGACCTAACAGGTATTACCATTGTGGTTGATCAAATGCATATCCATCTTAGGGATATTAGTGCACAATGGTAGAGAACCAGTCTATGGGTAAACCCCAACAACATGGCACAGGTGACCCGTGCTTTTTTGTTGTTTGCTGTGGATTAATGTCTTTCTAGTGACCTCCGAGTGGGAGTAGACATTCGCCTAGTGTTCTTCTTCCAAGATCTTCAGGAGGTGGATTCCTGGGACTAGGGTGGGGCTGCCTATGCCTACCTCTTTTAGACCCTAGACCTGTTGTCATATGGAGACCGAGGTCTCAAGGGAGCGGGCTACATCCTTCAGGTAATTTTTATCCTTGTACCTATTTCCTTTCATTCGTTTGGATTGCACTTCCTTACTTTTATCTTTTAAAATAGCCTTGGTGCTTTGAGCACCTAGAAATTATAGCTCCCAACTAAGGGATCCTCAGGAATTTTTCTTCCCCATAGCCATAAGATGGGGGGAGAATCAAGTGCTTAGGGCCCAATGCCATCCTCCGGGGACCACTACTCATTCTCTTCTGAACGGTCTTACTGAGGTACGGCATATTTGATACTAAACTTTCTTTTGTCCTGTGTTGTAATTACTTTTCCTTCGAATTTTAGGTCACTTGGAGGCCGTTCCAGTCTCTCGTATTTCTAGACTCAGACGAAATTATCGTGACCAAATGCTTATCTGAGAACCGAGTCTTATTCTGAGGCATATGGGGCTATGTCTGGCACCTGGGAGAGAGAATCATACCCCAATGGTCTGATCTCCAGTCACGTCTCTCTCCCTACCTTCCTCCACCTACCATGCATTACCCAAAGATCATCCTTGAGGATGAGATTGAGAGTTTGGCGGATGGAGTATTGGATGAATCATTTCTCAATCGACATAAGGACTACAAAACCTTCCTGGAGGAGGAGACAGTATGCAACCCTCTTGGTCCTGATGGTCTTGTGGTTTGTTGCCCTTTCTTGAGTATTTCCTTCATGCTTCAACTTCTTTTTGTTTTGGTCTTGATTGATGTTCTTTCAGGGGAGAACACAACGTGTAAACCCTTCTACTGTTTAGTAGCATGTTAGTGCTATTGATCCTTCGCAAGTTGGACCCTCTACTAGTGCTAATGGGTCTCTCAGAGTAGCCAACATCCCCTTCCATGGCTTTCCTGCTTGGTGCTATCCCAACGTGCCCAACCCCAGCCTCCCTCATCTTCTAGAGCAGAGCACAGATGTAGATGCTTCCCTTAGGCTGCCCATTCCTTATAACTATGTGAGTATCTGATCATCCTTCAATTGACTCTTGACTTCCTTTGGCTGATATGCTCTTTCTCAGGTGTCTCCGGAGGTCTATTCTGATATTAGGAGAATGCATTATGGCCTTTACGAGACAATCATTGCCAAGGTATTTCCCACTTTCCTCTTTTTCCTTTTGCACTTCTTCTTTTATTATTCTTCTTCTTGTTCCTTTCCTGTATTCCTTAGGATGGAAGGATCATCGCTTTGGAGAGCCAAATCAGTTCCTATGAGCAGGAAATTACACAATAGGATGCACTGATTCAGGATATGACACATAGGCTAGAGCAAATTGGACTAGCATCCACGGGTTCCCTGGTACTCCATGGGTGTGACTTAGAGTATGGTTCAGATGATGACTTTACTTCTTAGGGACCTGTTCCTATAGTTCCTGCAAGTGTAAACACATGTATATATTTTCTTTTTCTTTTCCCCTCCCCCTTTTATTTTGGTATTTTATGAGTGAAAATCTATCTTTGACACAAAGAGAACCTTTTCTTTTTGTTTTTGTTTGTGGTTTGCAATTTTTAGGCATAATCAATTCCACAACTCAAGTTGTAATTAGAATAATTGGAATAACACAAAAATCCAATTACTTCCTCATTCTATTACCAAGTGAATTACATGAAAATGGGAAAAAATTTCCAACCATAGATAGGATAGGTTGGTAACAAGGTGGGGAGACAACTATTGAGGTGGGTGAAAGTTCATCAACTCCTCTGGGTCCATCACCTCAAGCCCATATTGTTGGTTGATGTACGTAGACAAGTAAAAGGATGTATGAGTTAATCCCATCAACCTGATGTATTTGTAGCCAGGGGTCTTCATTAGAAAATCTTCTTGTGGCCTCTTTGGGCACCTCCACGCGATATCTTACATAGTCCTTTATTGCAAGTATCTTTCCCAGTCAGTGATGAGGTTGAATTTTGAAACTTCCCTCTTATCCTGGTACTAAAGAGCTTTGAGTGGGCTTCCTTTTAATGGCTTAGTTAACTTCAGTTTTTTAAGAAGCCAAATCTAAAAAATCGTAGGACTCCCTTGACAATGATCTAGTCTGAATCTATAGCCATGGATCATGTCATCGAATCCCTTGAATGTTTCTACAAGAACCGTAGGGATGATGTCACATCCTTTCTTCAACTGTTTTACCACATCAACCAGAACGGGTGGTGTACCACGCCCCGTAGTTCGGAGAACATAGCAAGCTATTATGCAACATAAATAAGCATCCTGTGATCTCTGTTGATGGATTCCCCCCAGTGGTAGATATTGGACAAAGATTTGGGCCACCTTCAGAATGTCAATGTTCCCATACCTGAAAAATTACTTCATTTTCTCTTCTTTCCATCCGAAGAAGTCTTGAATTCCTTTTGAATAATCTTTCTTCAAAGGTGGTTGGAATAACCTGCCTTTGGGTGGAAATAACATACAAACTCGAAATTCTTTATGAGTCAGGTAGATCTCTACTAATCCAACGTGAAATACATACAGATTGGCATCCCAGTGTTGAGGCACCTACCGGAGTAATTGGTGATGTAATTTCACACACCCGATTAGACCGAGAAATGACACATTCATGGATTTCAACAATCCTGGCACCCTCATGTTCATGTCCAAGGTCCATTTTCTCAACGTCTCCTCTAATAAGCTCATGATTTTTCCTGAAGCCATCACAAACAAAAGAGATATGATGATTTATCAAAGCATTACTCATTAGCTAATGACTTAAACAAGCCTTTACCACTGTGCTTGCTCTTCTTTTTTTTTTTTTGACAGATCAAGGATGGGGAATAAACTAACCTTGACAAACTAGTGTCGTTTGGCGATTTTCTTTTAGGCGATGAAATCCTGGATAAGATACCTAATGGCCTTACATGCCAAATAACGATTCTTAGGGGATAGAATCCTGGATAAGTATTAATGGACCAATAGGCGAATGATAGATACCTAATGGCCTTGCATGCCAAATGGAGATTCTTGGGGGACACAAACTATGATGATCTTTTAAGATACTTTGATTATTAATCGAGGAACCAATTTATTGCCTTAAGATGGTTGAGACCTGATGTTCCCAGGTTGACACTGAGAAGGGGGTGAATCAGTGGTTCCAAGAATTTCTTTATTTATAACCCAACAAAAAAACTTCCACTGTGCAATTCTAGATTGGCCAGGGTAATCCCGTGATTACCACCCACGCAAACAACGACAAGTCCACCTCACACCACAGTGTGGCTAGGCCTACCAGACAATGTCCCACCACTCTGCACAACATGCACTTCAAATATATGTAGAAAAATAAATGCGAGCCAATAACACCAGATATACGTGGTTCAGCCAGAGTGCCTACTCCACAAAGGAATACCCATATAGGGTTTCATATTTCCCTAATACTCAACTTTTTCAACTGCTACAACGGTCCAAAAACCTATCTCTGCTTCAATCTGAGATGCAACTCAGACAAGGGCAACAACCCCACACCCTAGACAAGCCCCAACTTACTAGGTTCACAATTTTAAATCAATAAAATCCCAACCCAATACATCACTGATCTAGAGTTCTCAACAATCAACAGACTCTAGAATACCAAAATATGGATTTCAGATACGGATTACCTTAGCCTGTGTAATCCCGTTGATGATCGCTTGCTTGACATATAAAAGGAGACTTGAACATGTTCAAACCATCAACAGCTCAACCTTTCGGATCTCTCTCTCAAAGTTACTTCTCTTCATCTCTCTCTTTCTCTTTCTCGATTTTGCTAGTAATAGAGAGATTCAATGACTTTGAAACCAAAAGGGTCCTTTTATATTGTTTGTAAACTTGAGCAGCACCCATTCACGTAGAGGATCAGTCCTATTTGGATCCAGTTACTGTTTTTCAAATAGATTTCTAAGAATAACTGTCCATGCTTTGAAAGAACGAAGTCCCTTTTATTTGGTGTTAAAATATTCTTCAAACTCCAATGGGATCGTAGCAACTCAGCAAACAAATCCTTCTCTACTTCAACTTCTTGACTTTTACCTAAGCTCGGATTGTTCTTTAACTTGTTGTCCATGTGCGCGAGGGAGAAACAGATTTGAAAACTGAACATCTGTCTACATATATATAAGGATACTTGCCTTGTATATATTCTATTACATGTACAAGAAGTCCCACCTGTAATCAAATTCTGAAATCATCTTCCCTTTTTCTCTAGGAGTAGCCGAACTATAAGCTATGCACAAGAATCCCATCTAATCTGGAATTTTGAAATCCTTTGTTCTCTAGAATTTCAATTAACCCTTTCTTTAAAAGAATCTTAACATAAGAGGTTCTCATGCACATGAAAGCACTTCTACACCAATTAGGCTACTGAAATATTGATTCCATATAAGACTTGGACTGTAGTGCATGTTGACATCATCACCATGTAATGGGCTACATTGATCTAAATAAATTGAACTAGACCGGTTCCACTTTGAAATTAAACCAATCGAACCACATCAACTCTCTTCAGTTCGCCATTGAACCATTGAACCAATAGTTCTAAAATAGTTGCCAACGATGACAATATTCGATCCAATTAGCCAACAATCTCCCTCTTTGGAATTGTTGGCAACATTATCTGGACTATGTGTTCTACTTCTCTCCCCCTTTGACAATAAGTACAAACAGTAATGATGCTCCTCCTATATAGAACTCCCCCTGTATAGACTCACCTATAGGAGTGCCCACCGCATCTTCCTATCCTAGAGGGATTTGATGTCTCTATGATTACTCAGCTACTCCCCCTGCGCACATACCATCTACTGTGCTCGTAGAGTGACAACTCCAAGTTTGTTTCTAAGAGCTTCAAAATTTACCTTGGGAAGTGCTTTCGTGAAAATATCTGCCACTTGATCAGTTGTAGGAACAAAATCCAATCTCACCTCATTTGCATTGACCTTCTCCTTCAGGAAGTGATATCAGATGTCAATATGCTTTGTCCTCGAATGCTGCACTGGATTCTTTGAAATATTAATGGCACTCATATTATCACACTTAATAGACACCGGTTCATCATTGTGAATTCCAAAGTCGGTTACTTGTCTCTGCATCCAAATCACCTGTGTACAACTGCAACGGTAATGTATTCAGCCTCTGTTGTAGATAAAGAAACAGATTCTTGTTTCTTGCTATGCCATGCCACTAGACTCTGCCCTAAAAAGAATACACCACCACTCGTGCTCTTCCTATCATCCATGCTGCCAGCCCAATCCACATTTGAGAATGCTGTGAGTGTGAAACTTTCAATCTTGGGGTACTATAAACCATACTTCATCGTACCTCTAAGATATCTAAAAATCTTTTTAACTGCCACTAGATGAGTCTCTTTTGGACTAGCTTGAATCGAGCAACCAAACACACTGCTTGTAGGATATCAGGTTTTGATGCTATCAAGTATAACAAGCTTCCAATCATTGACCTATAGAGAGTCTGATCTACAGAACTTGACTCGTCACTCAAGCTCAACTTGCAACCTACTACTATGGGAGTACTTACTGGTTTGCTATCCTCCATCATAAATTTCTTCAATATCTCCTTGATGTACTTTGCTTGAGATATAAAGATACCATTTTGTTGTTGATTCACTTGCAAACCTAAAAAGTATGATAACTCCCCCAGCATAGACATCTCAAACTCTGCCGTCATCCACTCTGCAAACTGTCTACACACCTCATCATTTTGCCCTCCAAAGATGATCATCTATATAGACCACCACTACCAGTTGACTTTTGTTCTCTGTCATAACATATAGGTTACTATCAACAATGTGCTTCCGAAGTCCCAACTGATGTAAGTAATAGTCTAGTCTAGAGTACCAAGCCCTTAGAGCTTGTTTCAAGCCATAGAGGGCTTTCTTTAGTCTACAAACCATGTTTGGATCATCTCTAATTTGAAAACCATCTGGTTGCTCAATGTACACTTCTTCAAGATTACCGTTTAAGAACGTAGACTTGACATTCATCTGATAAATCTTGAAGCCTTTATAAATCGCAAATGCTAAGAACATCCGTATAGATTCTAATCTTGCTACCAGCGCAAATGTCTCATCAAAGTCTATCCCCTCTACCTGAGCGTAGCCTTTGCACACTAGTCTAGCTTTGTTTCTAACCACCTGACCATCTTCATTTAACTTATTTCTAAAAACCCACTTGGTTCCAATGATGTTTTTATTGGCTGGTCTAGGAACTAGCTCCCAAGTGTTGTTCTTCTCTAGTTGATCTAACTCTTCATTCATTGCCTTCACCCAGTTCTCATCTTTAGTTGCTTCCCCAACAGACTTGGGTTCAATTTGAGAAAGTAATGAATATGTAGCAGATTTCATCTTTCTAGTTTGCATTCCCGCTTTAGGATCTCCAATGACCTAATGTGGGGGATGCACTTTTTGCCATTTTTCAAAACTGGGTCCTCCATCTCTCTCTATCACTGTGTCAGTCTCTTGAGCATCTGTATCCTCATCATCAATATGATTTTGAACTTCCACAACTTCATCATCTACAGTTGCATCATCATAAAAGTCCTCAGGAGTCTGCTCTACTGGTTCTATCTATTTAGAATGGAGTACATGTTCATCAATTCTTACATCTGAACTCTCTACCACTTTGCCCAATCTTTTATTATAGCATCTGTAGGCCTTACTCTTTGAAGAATACCCCAAGAAAATCCCCTCATCTGCTCTATCATCAAATTTTCCAAGGTCGTCCTCCTTCCTTTTGATGAAGCATCTGAAACCAATTACCCTAAGATATTTAACAATGCCTCTCCTTCCATACCATAGCTCGTATGGTGTCTTGGATCATTTGCTCTAAAGAAACACTTGTTCTGGACTTGCGCTGCAAAATATATTGCTTCTCTCCAAAACCTCCTAGTAACATTGTTTTCAATCAAAATTGTCCTTACCATCTCTTGAACGGTCCTGTTCTTTCTTTCCACAACCCCATTTTGTTGGGGGGTATGGGCTGTAGAATATTGAATTCTAATCCCATGCTCATGACAAAACTTAGAAAATAAATTCCAAGTAAACTCCTTCCCATGATCAAATCTCAAGCACTTAATTGTCCTACCAGTTTGATTCTCTACCCTCTTCTTGAAGATCTTGAAACAATCTAAGGCTTCAGTCTTCTCTTTAAGGAACATTACACAAGTCATCCTGGAGTACTTGTCTATAAATAGGATAAAGTACTTCTCTCCACCAATTGCCTCTGTTCTTATGGGTCCACAAAGATCTTTATGAATCAAGTCTAATAGTTTACTTGAATAATGCCCCTTTGACTTGTATATGGCCCTAGTCTGTTTTTCCTTTTGACATGGTGCACAAATATGATTTGTTGGAGACTTGATCTTTGGAAGATCTCTGACTGCCTTCTTTTTGCTCAATTTAGCTAAGTTCTTGAAGCTGATATGCCCAATCCTTCTATGCCATAACCAGCATTCATCTTCCTATCCCATCATGCATCTCTCTTCATTTGCTTCTAACAGAGTGTATAAGTTGCCTGTAGTTATTGTCCTTTGTGCCACAATTTTTTCATTTTTGATTTTCTTGATCACACAGCCTTCCTTGGTGAACAAAACCTCATTACCATTGTCATAAAGTTGACTCACACTGAGCAAGTTGTGAATCAAACCGCTAACATATAGGACATTGTTTGACTTGATCTTTCCGCTGTCTAACTTAACTATGTCTCTACCTTCTATCTTTGCACCATCATTGTTTCCAAACTTGACAGATCCACTCTCAGTTGAATCCAGACTCAGAAACTTTCCCTTATCACCTGTCATGTGAGTGGAGCATCCACTGTCAAGAATCCATGGTGACGGCTTGCTATGAGCTTTGAAGGTTGTTTGAACAATTAATGACTTGCTTCCTGCTTTCTTTTTCTTCTCAACCCATACTGCCTTATTTACCATAGTAATAAGTTCTCTTTGTCTTTGACCTTGTTTCCATGAAGAATTATCATTTTGCCTTCTTTTCTCCTGCCTCTAGTAGGGAAGTATGGTCTTACAATTTTTAGCATTGTGTCCCATCTTGTGACACCTATAACACACTACACTTTCCTCTGCCAATGGAGCAAACCTGTTCTTGCTAGTAAGTACTGTAGGCTTGGTCTGTCTTTTGCAATCTGCCACCCTGTGTCCATAATAGTTACACCCATAATAGTAACCTTTAAAGCTCTGTCACTGCTAAGAACCTCTGTGTCTCTGATAGTCAACTGAAGTAAATCCATCATTGTCAAACATCTGTGAGCCACTCTGTTTCTCCTTAACAAATTTCATTGGATTTTCTGCAGTTCCTTCACCTTTAGTCTTCACTACTTCAGAAGATCCTTGTGTCACATATCCAAGGCCAGTCTTCATATGTAGAGGTCTTTGAAAACTCAAAATCTTATCTAACACATTTTCATATCCTTTTCTTGATGATGGAATATCTGTTTCAACTGATTGAATCATAATTTCTTTGCCCTTAGATTTTAAGATAGTAATTAAAGGAGATGGTGTAGTTTCTTCTTGTAAAATCATCTTTTGTATCTCTTCCAATTTAGTTTCAGTATCTCTAATTTCTCCTCAAGGGTAGTGCACTCTTCTACCTTGGATGATAGATTGACACTCAGCTCATCATTGATCTTAGCCATATCTTCAACTGTAGTATTTAATTGACTAATCTGGTTCTCCTTTTCAACAAGTTGAATCTCTAGCTTTTCATTTTCTTCCTCTCTTCCTTGAGATCAGTTAAAGCAGAATGCAAATTTGCTATTAAGTCATACTGAGCTTCCTCTTCCTCAGACTCTTCAGTAGTCTGGTGTTGCACTCTATCACCGAGTGCTATAAATAGTGTCTCAGATGACTCATCATCTGACTCATTATAGTCCTCTGATGACTCATCTGAAGAAGACTTGCACTTCTTTGATATTAGGCTTTTCTTCTTGAAGTTTCTTTTCCTAGGAATAAACTTCTTCTTTCCTTTCTTGAACTTGCTTTCTTGAGCATCTTCATCCTCAAAGTCACTCAATTTATCATTCTTTGGACACTTTGAAGCGAAGTGCCCTATACCATCACAATTGAAACACTTCAAAGAAAGTTTTCCTTTGTATTTACCTCTACCTTTCTTGAGTTTCCTAGCCAAGTAAGCTATTAACTTATCATCAGAATCTTTTTGTTCACTATCTTTATTGATTTTCAATTTCTTCAAGGCTTTAAAGGCAGCTTCCTTTTCTGTGGGCTTGGGCTTGATCATCCTCATCTCATAAGCAATCAGAGTTCCATGTGGTTCATCTAATTTCATTGTGTTCAAGTCTTTAGATTCTTCAATGGCAGACACCTTAGGGTTGTACAAGTCAGGTAAAGATCTCAATATTTTCTTCACCACCCCTGTATCCTTTACCTCCTCTCCTAACCCTCTAATAGAATCGATGATTTCATTTACCTTGCTTATAAACTGATCAATGGTCTCTCCCTCAGACATTTTCAGACTTTCGAATAAATTCCTATGGTGTTGCAGCTTTGCCTCTTTGATTTTATCATCTCCCTCATGAACACTCCTTAACTTGTCCTATATGTCCTTTAATGTTGTGCACCCGACCACTTTTGCAAACTCATTGCTCACTAGGGAGCCTAGAAGTGCATTCACTGCTTTAGCATCGTCTTCACACTTCTTCATCTCTATTTTATCTATGACGTCTATAGTGGGGGGGTTGTAACGATTCTTCACTGCTAACCAAACTCCATAACCCTGAGACTTCAGGTAAGCCTCCATCCTGATTTTCTAAAAGTTGTAATTCGACCCCATCAAAGAAAGGAATATTTCCATGCATACAATTACCATCATTGGATGCCATCTAAATCTTCTCAGTATTCAGACCCAAAACTGCAAAGCTTCCTCCTTAGGGAACCTTGCTCTGATATCACTTGATGTTCCTAGGTTGACACTGAGAGAGGGGGGGAATCAGTGGTTCCAAGAATTTCCTTATTTGCAACCCAACAAAAAAACTTCCATTGTGCAGTTCTAGATTGGCCGAGGTAATCCCGTAATTACCACTCACGCAAACAACAACACGTCCACCTCACACCACAATATGGCTGGGTCTACCAGCCAATGTCCTACCACTCTGCACAACACGCACTTCAAATATATGTAGAAAAATAAATATGAGACTAACACCAGATATACGTGGTTCAGCCAGAGTGCCTACTCCATGGAGGAATACCCATATTGGGTTCGTATTTCCCTAATATTCAACTTTTTCAACCACTACAATGGTCCAGGAACCTATCCCTACTTCAATCTGAGATGCAACTCAGACAAGGGCAACAACCCCACACCCTAGACAAACCCCAAGTTGCTAGGTTCACAATTTTAAATCAATAAAATCCCAACCCAATACATCATTGATCTAGAGTTTCTCAACAATCGACAGACTCTAGATTACCAAAATAGGGATTTCAGATACGGATTACCTCAGCCTGTGTAATCCAGTTGATGATCGCTTGCTTGACATATAAAAGGAGACTTAAACATGTTCAAACCATCAACAACTCAACCTTTCGGATCTCTCTCTCAAAGTTGCTTCTCTTCCTCTCTCGCTTTCTCTTTCTCGGTTTCACTAGTAATAGAGAGATTCAACGATTCTGAAACCAAAAGGGTCCTTTTATATTGTTTGTAAATTTGAGCAGCACCCATTCATGTAGAGGATCAGTCCTATTTGGATCTAGTTACTGTTTTTCAATTAAATTTCTAAGAATAACTGTCCATGGTTTGAAAGAACGAAGTCCCTTTTATTTGGCATTAAAATATTCTTCAAACTCCAATGGGATCGCAGCAACTCAGCAAACAAATCCTTCTCTACTTCAACTTCTTGACTTTTACCAAAGCTTAGATTGTTCTTTAACTTACTGTCCATGTGCGCAAGGGAGAAACAGATTTGAAAACTGAACATCTGTCTACATATAGATAAGGATACTTGCCTTGTATATATTCTGTTACATGTACAAGAAGTCTCACCTGTAATCAAATTCTGAAATTATCTTCCCTTTTTCTCTAGGAGTAGCCGAACTATAAGCTGCGCACAAGAATCCCATCTAATTGGGAATTTTGAAATCCTTTGTTCTCTAGAATTTCAATTAACCTTTTCTTTAAAAGAATCTTAACATAAGAGGTTCTCATGCACGTGAAAGCACTTCTACACCAATTAGGCTACTGAAATATTGATTCCATATAAGACTTGGACTGTAGTGCATGTTGACACCATCACCATGTAATGGGCTACATTGATCTAATTAAATTAAACTAGACCGGTTCCACTTTAAAATTAAACCAATCGAACCACATCAACTCTCTTCAGTTCGCCATTGAACCATTGAACCAATAGTTCTAAAATAGTTGCCAACAATGACAATATTCGATCCAATTACCCAACAAGACCGCACTTACACATGTCAAGTTGCCTACGTATCCCTCGAAAGGAATCAGGTCTGACGTAGTTCAGGCTGTTCATTCTTTCATACATAATATTTCTTGAGTTGATCCATATTGACTAGTATGGGTATTTCTTCTCCATTGTGGTCTATGAGTTTCACAGCTTTACCTGGTAAAATCTTTTCGACAATGAAAGGGCCACTCCAGTTGGGCCAGAATTTTCCTCTTGGGTCATAAATTGGGGCTCTTTGTTCTCGAAGAACAAGTTCACCCTTTTCTATGTGGTGGGGCTTCACCTTCTTGTTAAAGGCCATGGCCATCCTCAGTTGATATTTTTTTTGATTATCCATGGTTTTCATGCACTTTTCATCGAGAAAATTGAGCTTGTCATATCTGGCCTTCACCCACTCTCCTTCAGGTAGCTGCTGACTATCAAGAAGTACCCTTAGGGATGGTACTAGGATTTCCACGGGAAGAACCACCTCAACCCCATATACTAAAGAGAAAGGGGTTGCACCCGTCGAGGATAGTACAGAAGTCCAGTATGCCCATAAGGCAAGGGGAAACTTATCAGCCCAATCCTTGTGTGTTTCTGCCATTTTCTGCAGGATGACTTTGATGTTTTTGTTGGCTGCTTCTACTGCTCCATTGTTTTGTGGCCTGTAAGTGGTAAAGCAATGCCTTTTGATACCAACTTTATGCAAATTTTGTTGGTCTTGCCCCAAAAATGGGATCCCTTATCTGATATCAATTCTTGAGATACTCCATATCGAGAAATGATATTCTCTTGAATGAATTTGACTACCTTAGCAGATGTGAGAACAACATATGACTGAGCTTCTACCCACTTAGTGAAATAATCAATGGCTACCAAGATGAACTCATGGCCATTGGATGCTTTGGGGTTAATCTTCCCAATAATGTCGATGCCCCAAGTAGAGAATGGCTAAGGTGAACTGAACGAATGCAACTCTGTTGGCGGTATATGTGTGATATTGGCAAGTATCTGACACTTGTGGCACTTCTTGACAAAGTCCACGTAACCCGTTTCCATTGTGTTCCAGTAATATCCCAGCCTGAGGATCTTCTTAGATAATATCTTGGCATTCATATAGGGTCCACGGAGACCTTGATGGTTGTAGCTTGTTCTTAATCCACACACAACAACTGTATTCCATCATAGGACCTCTTGTATAACAAGTCCTCTTGAAGAATAAATTGGGTGGCATATCTCCTTAGAAATTTCTTTTCTCTTTCAGTGGCTTCAACCGGGTACTTCCTTTCTCTGATGAAATCCACTATGTGAGCAAACTAAGACCAACCATCCTCGGTGAGAGAGTTCACTAAATTCTGATAAATGAGTCTACTTCTTTGTTCTACCAAGAATGGTTGGACCCTAACCATAGGGTTGCATTCGACCATGGAAGCCAAGGTTGCAAGGGCATCAGCAAACCTGTTGATATCTCTCTGGAAGTATTCGAACGAGATCTTCTCAAAGTGTTCAACCACCTCTTCCAGATGTTCTTGATATGGCTACAACTTTTCATCCCTAGTTTTTGACTTTCCCTATGTTTGGCAGATGACGATGGATGAATCACCGTAAACCTTGATCCTTTTCACTCCAATAGTCAAAGTAGTTTCGAGCCCCAAAGCACAAGCTTCATATTCAGTAATATTGTTGGTACAGGAAAAATTGAGGGGGAATGATGAAGGTAAATAAAGGCCATCAGGAGTGACAAGCAATATTCCCGCACCATACCCCTTTTGATTGGTTGCTCCATCAAAGATTAATTGACATTCATTAGTTGTGTCTTCTTCCTCTATTGTTGTGATTCCTTTATCAGGAAAGGCATCATCTAAGGATCTTCCATCTTCTATGGGGTGGGCAGCCAAATGATCGGCTATGGCCTGCCCCTTGATAGATTTCTGAGTACATAAGTGATGTCAAACTCTGATAGCAAAAGCAACCAATGGGCCATCCTTTCTATTAGGGCTGGTTTCTCAAAGATTATTTGATGGGATCCATCCTTGAGATCAAGTGCACTGGATAGGAAACAATGTAGTGTCGAAACTTTTACGTTGCCCAAATCAATGTAGCACAAGTTCTTTCAAAAGATGTGTACTGTGTCTCATATTCCAGGAACTTCTTACTAAGGTAATATGGCATGCTCGGCCCCTCCTTTTCATCTCTTTCTGTGATAGCAAAGTGCCCATGGAATATTCTCCCATGGATAAGTACAAGAGAAGTGGTTCACCTCCCACCGGCGGTGTCAATACTGGTGGGTTCATAAGGTATTCCTTGATTTTGTTAAAAGCTTGTTAGCATTGGTCATTCCATTTTGTGGGCTAATCCTTCTTCAGTAGCTTAAAAATTGGTTCACAGATTGTAGTCAATTGAGCTATGAATCTACTGATATACAAGATGTGACCCAAAAATCCTCATATTTGCTTCTCAGTCCGAGGTGTGGGAATTTCCCGAATTGCCTTGATCATGACAGGGTTGACTTCAATGCCTCTTTCACTCACAAAAAAACCTAATAGCTCACCTATTGTTTCCTCGAATACACACTTCTGAGGATTCAACTTTAGCTGATACTTCTTGATTCTTTCAAATAATCACCTTAGCATGGGAATATGCCCCTACCAATCTTTTGACTTTACTATAATGTCATCCACATAGACTTCCACATCTTTGCTCATCATGTCATATAATATGGTTGTAGCTGCTCTCTGATATGTTGCCCCGGTGTTCTTTAGTCCAAAAGGCATCACCTTGTAACAATAGGTTCCCCATGGCCTGGTGAAGCCTGTCTTCTTTCGATCCTTTGGGTGCATGCTTATTTGGTTGTATCCCGAGAATCCATCCATAAATGATAATAAGGCATGCTCCACTGTGATGTCTAACAATACATCAATGTGAGGTAATGGGAAGTCATCTTTAGGTCTTACTTTATTAAGATCTTGAAAGTTCATACACATTCGTACGTTACCATCTTTCTTTGGTACTAGTACTATGTTGGCCAACCACTGGGGATATTTCACCACTTGTAAAAACCCTGCATTCCACTGCTTCTCAACCTCTTCTCTAATCTTTTCACTCAATTTTGGCCACATGCTTCGAAGCTTCTGTTTTACTAGCTTTGCCCAGGGTGAATCGGCAATAGATGTTACATGATGTTGGGGTCAGTACCAGGCAAATCCTCATAAGACCAAGCAAAGACCTCCGTGAACTCCTTCAGAAGAATAATCATCTATTCTGCTTCTTTGTCATTGAGGGTAGTGCCAATTTTTACCTCTCGAAGGCAATGGTTTGTTCCTAGATTAATAACCCGAGTATCCTCAAGGATGGGTTGGGCTTTCTTTGGTTTGCATTGTTTAATTGATTGTTGATATTTACTAAGATCATCATCAGAAAAAGGAGGCAAGTCATACTTGAAATCAGAAATTTCATTCATGAAAGAGGGAGTAACAGACTCGATATACAAAGACTTTGGACTCTCCTCGAGAGGGGAGGCCGACACGAAATCATAAACAACAGACTGGACTATAGACTTGATAACTGGCTTGATGCTTTTGCTAGGGGTATTTAGGCTAGTTGACTCAATAGCATGAACAAACTTGAAGTTTTCTTCAATGCTTGTCCAATTCAGAAGGGGTTTGATGGCTCGATGGATGAGGAGGTGAGGTAAAGGGCCTTCTTCTTCTTCTGAGAAAGTTGCTGCTACTTCTTCAACGATGCAATGGTTTTTCCGAATAGGTGCCTGCTTCTTCACAAATACGAGCTGATCAACCTCGTGTTCTCGGAAGCGAAACCTTCTGAGAGGTAAGAATTAGTGGAGACTGCTCAATCCTCTTTCTATGAAGTCCATCTTTTCCAACCTGTTGAGGGATGCCATCCCGGTGCCTTAGTCACATCTTTGACCACCTTCACGGACCTTCCCATTGCAGTTGATTCGGGCATAATACATGCAAACCATTATTCTTTGTGCTCTCCTTTGCTTTGCATACAAAATTCTTCCTCTGAAAGGATGAGGCTTGAGCTCATTTACCTCTTGGGTTCTTGTAGGAGGGAGCAGATGTATCTTTTCAGGTCCATGGGAAGCTGCAGACTCTAGATGAGTCTTATCTTCTTTTCCCATTCCCTTTTCAATAGCATTTGGGGGCTTGGCAATTCCTTGGATCGGATCAGTGTCGTGGGGTTGCCAGAGAAGAACCCATCTTCAATCAGTGTAATTTCTGCTATCCCAGTGATGCAACTATCTTGATCACTTTCTTTGACTAGCATTTTCTATTGTTCCACTTCATGAGTCACCCAGTCGAACTCGTCTTAGAAAAATACTTCAAATCCTGGTTGCATCTTTGCGGCAATTTCATTAAACCATGGCTCCACATTACCACAGAAAGGGAAATCCTCTCCTTCTTTTACAAAGTACTCATTGAGAGTAGGGTAGTAAGAGACAGATCTTCCTAGTCATCCTCAGTACTTTTTTCCCCTTGGTGGTCGGAGGAGTGTATCTAAGACCATTCTTTCCTTTGTTCACTGCCAAACTAGGCTGCTTTGGAACTCCTTGATGATATTTTCCTAGTCCCATGCCAGGAAAATATTGTATATTCTTCATCATTTGATTTATTGGTGGACTCCAGATGGATTCATAGTTAGCCAGGATTTCCTCCTTTAGAACTTCTTTGGCAATGGTTTCACAAGTTGTATCTAATTCAAAACCACTTAGTTGAACTTCCTGGTCTTATTCTTCTTCATTTTCAATATTGGCTAAGGTGTTAACCACCTCGGGATCTCTGACTACCATGATCACCTTTCCTTCGTGAATGAACTTCATTATATGATGGAGACTAGAAGACACTACCTTCACATGATGCAACCAAGGCCTTCCCAAGAGCATGTTAAAAGCTGCCGGTATATCAATGACTTGGAAATCAATATCTAACTTCACTGGGCCAATCTTTATGACAAGGGTTGGGATGCCAAGGATCTTTCCCTTGGTATTGTCATACCCGTATGGTTTGGGTAGTTGGCCTCAATTCCTTCAGGTTGATGCTAATACTCTTCACCGATCTTAAAGGTAGCACATTCGAAGCGGACCCGTTGTCAACAAGAACTTGGGGAACCAACTTGTGAAGGCATTCTACCATGATGTGGAGAGCTTGATTGTGCTGGACCCCTTTGGGGAGCTTTGAATCTGAGAACATCAAGGATTGTACCACATAGATTGCCCCTATATATGTGTGAGATGTGCTGGAATTATCTCGATCGGCACCTATACATTGGTGAGAGACTTTAAAACTGCTTCATGGTGTGTGGGGGAGGCCATCAATAGTCTCCAAATTGAGATATTAGCCTGAGACTTCTTGAGTTGAGCTAGGTCTGGATTCTCAGGCTCCTTCTTCAAGCTGTTGGTTCCAGCCTCACTGGTCCTTGACTGTTCTGCTGCTAGAGCCTTGCCCTTATAGTCTCCATCACACTGACTGGTTTCTTCACAATAATCTCTGTGGGATAACAATCTTCATCATCACTAGTTATAATGGTGATTATCCCTACCATGGGATCATCCTCTACTTCTGATTCTCCCTCTTTGCTTGGGGTGGGAAGTCGAGGTCCTTTATAAATGTCGAGAGCCCTGGCTCACAACTTTTTGACTGCATTAGACAGCTGTTAGAATGTGGCTTCTACTACCTTTGCGAATGTGTCATCTGGCCCTATTTCCTCCAGATCATTCAGCTGCTCATGGTAGTAATGATCACTGATAGTTACTTCACCTAACATGTTGTCAATTTCTTCTGCTCTCTCTTGCATCCTTAATGTGTTAGAGTACACTTCACATAGCTTTTCTTCTACTCAAATGTGGAGTATTGTTCGTCCATATAAACTTATGTAGGCTCTTCGGATTCCTCATCATTTTTTAAATCTGATGTAGAATCATCTCCCCCTATGGAGAGGGAAGGGTAAATGCCACATGTCAGATCAACTATTAGGTCATCACCACTGATACCATAAACTGAGAAACATGTTTGGTGATCTGGTAAGTAATATTCTGATTCATCATCATTATCATTGTACCAAGGCCCTTGGTAGTCATCCCAGTTAGGATACTCATCATCCTCATGAGAATCAGAGTCATCTCCATTATTCTCATCCTCATTCTTTCACTGATTTTCCTCTCACTTGGTTCTCCATCAGATTCCTCTTGACCATCAAATTCTCCTGCATCCCAATGCTCGTGGTATTCAAAGCGTATAGATCAGAAGAATTCCACAAGGTTAGACTTGACATCACTAGTTCGAAGTTGGATCAGACCTAATTCATCATCCTCTATGTCACTCCCTATGTGGGTTAGGGAGGTGTGCTCTTTGATCTGTTCCCTTATGGCCAATGCAGTTACTGCTCTGAGAAGAACATCTGTAATCTCTTCGATTACCTTTGGATTGTCCTCTGAAGATATGGCGGATTGAATTAGAGAAGTGGGATCACTTTCCTGGTCTTCCCCTAATGCATTCACTGACCCTATTGATGAAGTCATTTTTGGGGAGTCCAATAGTGCAAGCATATCCTTCCAATCGTACCCGTCCATCTATGACCTCAATGGTTCCGTTGTCTACCAAGTCCTAAATTGTATGTTGCAAAACCAAGCATCTTTCAGTGTTGTGCCCTTTCTGAGTGTGGTAAGCATAATATTCATGATCCCTATACTAAGCTGGAGGAGGGTTGCTAATCCCTCTTAGAGCCACTATCCCTAGCAATCCTTGTTTCTTCAACTTCTCATATACTACTGTCAGGGGCATTCCCAAATCAAAAAACTGCCTTCTTAGATTAGGGACCTTCTGAGAGGGTGCATCTTCTTGTATTACAAATGGTTGTGAAGAAGTGGCTAGTGAGACTGAATGCTGAACTGCACTCACCACATTAGTTTCCGGACCCTTTCCACATCCGACTTGGGTGTTCTTTCCTGCATCTTAGGAGGATCCTTGATACTGAGCTTTCCTTAGGATTCTATTTTCCACACGTGGGCTGGTAATTATTAGGGCATCAAAAGTAGGCAGATGTTAGTAGTAGAGGACATCATAATACGATTTTGATAAGTTCTCAATCAACATCTCTACTTGCTCTGCTTCCGAAGGCCGATATGCCATCTTAATGGCCTTATCCCTAAACCTCATCAAGAAGGCAGTGAATCCTTCTTTGGGCTGCTGCCTTAACATCTCAAGCTCTCGTCGCTTTAAATCCACTTTAGTATTGTAAGAGTACTGCTTAGTGAAGGCTTTCACCATTGTCTCCCAATTTTAAGTTTGAGAAGACTCCAATTGTGTGAGCCACCATAGTGTTGGTCCTGATAGGGTTAAAATGAAGGCTTGCCCCATCTGGTTATCTGTAAGTTGCCATGACTTGGCAATACTGAGAAATACCTTGAGATGAGCCTTAGGGTCCCCTAACCCGTCAAACCTATCAGTCTGCCACTTAAATTTCTTGGGAATCCTTGCCCCCAAAAAAGAAACTCGTTTCATCAGAATCCACTATTTAACTTTATGAGCCTTTTCCTGCTCGAATCATATTCTCTAACTTCTCTAATTGCTCTTTGAGTTTCCTTTTTTTCTCCGTCTCTGGAGGCTCCATTCGTACATATGTGGCAAACTCCTCTTCCTCATCTTTAATCACTACCCTAGGAGGAGGGACCCTGGACTAGGCCCTCATTGACCATTTGAACATATAGGTAAAGCTCCTCTCTGACCGGTTGGCCTAACTTGCTCTGGTTCTCCTGAGTTAACTCGGGAAGAATTTTCGCGATGACCTGTAGCTCCATTATATTCTAAATCTCCTGCAGCCGGTGCCGGCTCAGTCCTGGGATCAACTTTGGGAGGGTTTTGGAGTGTATGCAATATTTGAGCTATCCCTCTCTTAACTTCAGCTATTTCTATCTGTAAGGTCTCCAAAACGGACCCATGCCTGTTTGGGTGATTCAAAGTTGGGTGGATCCATACTAATTGGGCGACAATCACTTGGTAGTAGATAGTCTCGAGGAGATGATGGAGGTGATACTGGACTTAGGCGAGTCAACCAATTACCTTGACGTGTCCAGAGGGACTACAGAGAATACTTGAGGTGTGGAATTGTGCCTGAACTAAAAGTGGCTTATTTTAGGATTCTTAAATTTCTAGCCCCTTGTTCAAACATTCACTAGGTTAACAACCAATGATCCATCCAAAGTTAGTTTGCTTAATGATAGGGAGTGGATAGGGTTTGATGCCCCCAGTCCACTTAATGTCATAAGCAGGGGATTCATACAAATGGCTTGTTGAGAACATTCCTATAAGACATTCCATGTAATAAAGTCATGCTTTCCTTACTCTTTTTCCCACTAGTTGTCCTTCCTCCTTATTTTCTCGGGACTTCTCGAGACTTTACGTGACTATGACAAAATTACCCCTGAGTCACGTATTTGGACATTTTTTTTGGAGGAGGGACACATTTTATCCGAAACCCACTTAGGAAAGCAATTCTTTATGACAGGAATAAAATGTAGGAAAATTTCTTCTCAAAACCGCAAAGAAGTTCTACAGTTAGCTTGTGGCACTCCTAGCTTCTCCATCTATTTTCTACATGATGTTGAGTATGCAATGGATGCAATAGGACTGACAAGGCTTCCTTGACAGGAGCTATATGTGCAAGGTGCGTGACCTTTTGATATACCCGTAGGTACGAGATCAAGAGAGTGACTTCCTTGCCCATTACTCGTGACTACACATGAGGTTAAGCAACTAGCCATGGGGTGGTAGAACCATGAGTGATTGTGTGCAAAACTATAATGCGGGAATACCATTATCTGATCTCAGAATGTCATAAAGTGCACGGACCACCTGGAAGGTGCTGACACAGTTATGAACATCCTCACTGTTTAATAATACCCACACCCTTGTACAGAAAGCTGGTATCATTTGCTCTCAGTATACTCTCCATTACATATGCTGACCTCCCTGAGGGTGCGGCCATGACAGGGAGTCCCTTGCCAAATGATTTCACTTCGAGCTCAATGAATGATGCGGTTAGCAAATACAATTACAAATATGTGGTTAGCCAAACATGGTTTCAAACAAATGTGGTGGTGGAAAATGTTCTTGTATTTAATGATAGCATCTAGTGTTGGAAGCTTGACATTTGTCCCTAGTGGAGTCGCCACTGTGAGGGTAGCGGCTAGAGTCGATGACTTCATGAGTCGCCATTCCGTCCTCTCTCTTCTCTCTTCTCCTTTCATAGGGGTTTCTAGGATTTTCAAGTAGGGGATGAATTTTGGGTATTTGGGTTAGTAGGGAATTTTTTCAGGTTTCTAGTAGGCTTGCCAGTGTGCACGGCATACGTATGGGAAAACGTAATTTTTTGGGGATGATCGTAGGAGATCCGAAGGTCTGATTTTGATGTGCCATATATCGTCAGAATCATATTTTCAAGCACTATCCATCTGTATGGTCATCTTGACCAGATTTCTTCATATATAAAAAGTCAAATTTGGACCTTCTTCTCTCCCACGTGGGGGTTTCCAAGGTTTTCAGATAGGTGGGGAATATTTTTGGGTTTTCTGGGTCAATCATCTCTGTTGATCGGAAGTCAGAAGCCACGTCCAAGATCCACATTTTATCATAGCTAGAGGAGGGTGACAAAATTGGGTGTCTACAATATGACTGGGCTTCCACTCACTTGGTAAATTAATCGATGGCTACCAAGATGAACTCATGACCATTGGATGCCTTGGAGTTGATCTACCCAATGATGTCAATGCCCCAAGTAGAGAATGGCCAAGGAAAATTGAGTAAGCGCAACTTAGTTGGCAAGATATGTATGATATTGGCAAATATCTGACATTTGTGGCATTTCTTAACAAAACTCACGCAATCTGATTCCATTGTATTCCAATAGTATCGCAACCTAAGAATCTTCTTAGCAAGCATCTTGGCATTCATATGGGGTCCACAGAGGCCTTGATGAATTTCCTCTATGATTGTTGTAGCTTGTTCTTCATCCACACACAGCAACTGTATTCCGTCATAGGACCTCTTGTACAACAAGTCTTCTTAAAGGATAAACTGGGTGGCATATCTTCTCAGAAATTTCTATTCTCTTTCTGTGGCTTCAATCAGGTATTTCCTTTCTCTAATGAAATCTACAATTTGAGCAAACCAAGACCGACCATATTGGTGAAAGAGTTCACTGAATTGTGATAAATGGGCCTTCTTCTTTGTTCCACTTAGAATGGTCGAACCCTAGCCATAGGATTCTACCATGGAAGCCAAGGTCGCAAGGACATCGGCAAACCTGTTGTTATCTCTCTGAAAGTATTCGAATGAAATCTTTTTAAAGTGTTCAATTATCTCTTCCAGATGTTCTTGATACGGCTTTAGGTTTTCATCTCTAGTCTTCCACTTCCCTCGCATCTGACAAATGACAATGGATGAATCTACATACACCTTAATCCTTTTCACCCCAATGGTTAGGGTAGTTTCGAGTCTCAAGGCACAAGCTTCATATTCGGCATTGTTATTGATACAGGGGAAATCAAGGCAGAATGATGAAGGAAAATAAAGACCTTCAGGAGTGACAAGCAATATTCCTACACCACACCCCTTTTGATTAGCTGCTTTATGAAAGAACAATTTTCATTCATTAGTTGTCTTCTTCTTCTATTATTGTGATTTCTTCATCGGGAAAGGCATCATCCAAGGCTTTTCCATCTTTTGTGGGGTGGGCAGCAAATGATCAGCTATGGCTTGCCCCTTGATAAATTTCTGAGTAACATAGGTGATGTCAAATTCGGATAGCAGAAGCAGCCACTGGGCCATCCTTCCTATTAGAGCTAGTTTCTCAAAGAGGTACTTGATTGGATCCATCCTTGAGATCAAATGTACTGAATAAGCTACAATGTAGTGTGGCAGACTTTTCATTGTCCAAATCAGTGTGGCACAGGTTTTTTCCAAAGATATGCAATGCGTCTCATATTCCAGGAACTTCTTGCTGAGGTAATATATGTCATGCTCTATCCCTTTTTCTGTCTCTTTTTGTGCTAGCATTGAGCCCATGGAATATTCTCCCACTGATAAGTATAACAGAAGTGGTTCTCCTTCCACTAGTGGTGTTAATACTGATGGGCTCATGAGGTATCCTTTGATTTTATCAAAAGCTTGTTGGCGTTGATCATTCCATTCTTTGGGCTGATCTTCTTTAGCAACTTAAAGATTGGTTCACAGATTGTAGTCAACTGAGCTATGAATCTGCTGATATACTAGATGTGACCCAAGAATCCTCATATCTGCTTCTCAGTGCGAGGCATGGGAATTTCTTGAATTGCCTTGATCTTGATAGGGTTAACTTCAATACCTCTTTTACTCACCAAGAACCCTAACAATTTTCCTGTTGTTGCCCCAAAGACACACTTCTGAGGGTTCAACCTCAGCTGATACTTCTTGATTCTTTCAAAGAATTACCTTAATGTGGGAATGTGCCCTTGTTGATCCTTTAACTTCACTGTCATGTCATCCACGTAGACTTCCACATCCTTGCTCATCATATTATGCAATATGGCCATAGCTGCTCTCTAATAAGTTACCCCAGCATTCTTCAGTCCAAAAGATATCACCTTATAATAATAGGTTCCCTATGTAGTGGTGAAGGCTATCTTCGTTCGATCTTCAGGGTGCATGCTCACTTGGTTGTATCTCGAGAATCCATCCATGAATGATAATAAGGCATGTCCTACCGTGTTATCAACCAATACATCAATGTGAGGTAATGGGAAGTCATCTTTAGGGCTTACCTTGTTAAGATCCCAAAAGTCTACGTACATTCGTACCTTGCAATCCTTGTTTGGAACTGGTACAATGTTGGCCAACCATTGGGGGTATTTTACCACTTGTAAGAACCCCGCATTCCATTGCTTTACTACTTCTTCCCTGATCTTTTCACTCCATTCTGGATGCATCCTTCTAAGCTTCTATTTGACCAGCTTTGGCCTAGGGTAGGTTGCCAAGTGGTGTTGCACAATGTCGGGGTCTATACTAGGCATATCCTCATATGACCAAGCAAAGACTTTGGTGAATTCCTTCAAAAGACTAGTCATCTGTTCTGCTTCTTCATTGTCTAGGGTGGTGCCAATTTTTACCTCTCGAAGGCATTGGTTGGTTCCTAAATTAATAACCCGAGTATCCTCACGGATGGGTCGGGCTTTCTTTGGTTTGTATTGTTTTATTAACTCTTGCTATTTATTAAGATCATCATCAGAAAAAGGAGGCAAGCCATACTTGGAATCAGAAGTTTCATTCATGAAAGAAGGAGTAACAAACTCAACATACATGGACTCTAGGCCCTCCTCAAGAGGGAAGGTCGACACGAAATCATAAGTAGAAGACTCAACAACTGACTTGACTACAGACTCGATAATTGGCTTGATGCTTTTATCAATGGTATTTAGGGTGGTTAACTCAGTAGCGTAGGTAAACTTAAAGTCTTCTCCAATGCTTGTCCAGTTTTGGAGTGGGTCGACGGCTCGGTGGATGAGCAAATGTGGTAACGGGCCTCCTTCTTCTAGGAAAGTTGCTGATATTTCTTCAATGATGCAATGGTTCTTCTGGATAGGTGCCTATTTCTTCACAAATACCAGTTGATCAACCTCGTGCTCTCGAAAGCTGAACTTTTTGAGAGGTGAAGATTGGAGGAGACTACTCAATCTTCTTTCTATAAAGTCCATCTTTTCCAGCCTATTGAGGGATGACATCCTGGTGCCTTGGTCACATCTTTGACCACCTTCACGGACCCTCCCTTTGTAGTTAATTCGGGCACAGTACATACAAACCATCATTCTTAGTGTTTTTCTTTGCTTGCATAAGTGCTTCTTCCTCTAAAAGGCCTGGACTTGAGCTCATGTAACTCCTGAGCTCGTGGCTTTTTCATAAAGGAACAAATGTGACCTTTTAGATCCACAGAAAATTATAGACTCCAGACAGGTCTTATCTTCTTTTCCCATTCCCTCTTCAAGAGTACTCAGGGACTTGGCAATTCCTTTGACCAGATCAGTGTTGTGGGGTTGTTAGAGGAGAACCCATCTTCAATCAATGCTACTTCCACTATTTCGGTGATGCAACTATCTTGATCATTTTCTTTGGCTAGCATTTGTTGTTGTTCTACCTCATGAATTATCCATTTGAACTCATCTTGAAAGAATACCTCAAACCCTGGTTGCATCTTTGTGGCGGTTTCATCAAACCATGGCTCAAAATTTCCGCAAAAGGGAAAATCTTCTCCTTCCCTTACGGAGTACCCATTGAGAGTGGGGTAGTAAGAGGTGGAGATTTTCCTAGTCATCCTTAGTACCTTCTGCCCTTTGCTGCCATTCTTGCTCCTTGGTCCAGGGGTTTGAGGAATGTACCCAACACTACTCTTTCCTTTGTTAACCACCGTAGTAGGTAATTTTGAAACACCCTGATGATACTTTCCCAATCCCATCCCTGGAAAGTATTGCATGTTCCTCATCATTTGATTCATTAGAGGACTCCATATAGCTTCATAGTTAGCTAGAATCTTTTCATCTGGCATTTCCTTGGTGAGTGCTACACAAGTTTCTTCTATTTCAAAACCACTAAGTTGAACTTCTTGGTCTTGTTCTTATCCATTTTCAATGTTGGCTAAGATGTTCACCACTTTGGGATCTCTAGCTATTGTAACCACCTTTCCTTCATGAATGAATTTCATTTTTTGATGGAGACTAGAGGACACTGCCTTTGCATGATGTAGCCAAGGCCTTCCTAAGAGCATGTAGAAAGATGTCGGTATATCAATGATCTAGAAATCAATATCAAACTTTACCGGGCCAATTATTACATCAATGGTGAGGATGCCAAGGATTTTTCTCTTAGAACCACCTTAGTGTAGGTCCTGATAGGGTTACTATGAAGGCTTGCCTCATTTGGTTGTCCGCAAGTTGCCATGACTTGGCAATGCTAAGGAAGACTTTGAGATGAGCCTTAGGGTCCCCTGACCCATCAAATCTGTCGGTCTGCCATTTGAACTTCTCAGGAATCCTTACCCCATAAAAGAAACTCATTTCATTAGAATCCACTATTTGGCTTTTCGAATTCTTTCCCTTTCGGAGCATACTTTCCAATTTCTCTAATTGCTCTCTAACTTTTCTTTCTCTCTTTGACTCTGAAGGTTCCATTCGGATTTGTGCTGGAAACTCCTCTTCCTCATCTTTAATCACTACTGTGGGCAGAGGGACTCTGGAATATGCTCCTCGTTGACCGTTTGGATGGGTAGGTGAAACTCCTCTCTGATCAGTTAGCCTGACTTGCTCCGGTTCTCTTGAGTCAACTCGGGAAGAATTCCCACGATGACCCGTAGGTCCATTCTGATCCAAATCTCCTGTGGCTTGTGCTGGTTCAGCCCTGGGTGGGTTTTGGAGTGCATGTAGTATCCGGGTTATTCCTCTCTTGACCTCGGCCATTTTTGTCTGCAAAGTCTCTATGGGGTGGACCTATGCTTGCTCGGGTGATTCAAGGTTGTGTAGATCCATGTGAATTGGGTCATACTCACTTGGCGGTAGATAATCTCAAAGAGACGATGGAGGTAACACTGGACTTAATCGAGTCAACCGGTTATCTTGACGTGTCCAAATGGACCGCGGAGAATACGTGAGGTGTGGAATTGTGCCTAAACCAAAAGGCTTGTTTTAGGATTCTTGTATTCTCAACCCCTTATTCATTCATTCACTAGATTAACAGCCAATGATCCATCCAAAGTTAGTCCGCTTGATGATAAGGAGTGGGTAGGGGTCAATCCCCGTAGTCCACTCAATGTCATAAGCAGGAGATACACACAAATGGCTTGACCAGAATACTCCTATTAATACATTCTCTGCCAATAAAGCCATGATTTCCTTCATCTTATCCCAGGTGACCTTTCTCCTAGTTTCCTCGGGTCTTTTAGATAATTCGGCATTTCACGGTACTTTGATAGAAATCTGCCCAGATCGCGTATGCCAAATCATCGATATTTCATTTCTAAGGAGGAAGGATCTATATAAAACCCACTTAGGAGAGAATTTCTTTATGACTAGAATGTATCATAGAATAATTCATTTTCAAGACTGTAAACAAATTCTATAGATCAGCTTGTGGCGTTCCTAGCGTTCTCCATCTATTTCCTATATGATGCGAGTATGCAGTTGACACAATAGGACCGACAAGGCGTCATTGATAGGATCTATATAAGCAAGGTATGTGATCCTTTTGATATATCCATACGTACGAGATCAAGGGGTGACTTCCTTGCCCATTACTTATAACTACACATGAGGTTAAGCAACTGGCCACGGGGTGGTGGGACCGTGAGTGATTATGTGCAAAAGTGTAATTCAGGAATATCACTATTTGATCTCAGACCATCATAAAGTGCACGGACCTCCCTGAGGGTGCTGACACAATTATGAACATCCTCATCATTTAACAATACCCCACACCCTTGTATAGGAAGCAACTACCATTTACTCTCAGAGTACTCTCCATAACATGCACTGACTTCCCCGAGGGTGCAGGCATGACAGGGAGTCCCTCGTCAAATGATTTCACTTCAAGCATGATGCATGATGTGGTTAGCAAGTACAATTACAAACATAGGGTTAGCCAAATATATTTTCAAACAAATGTTGTGGGAAATGTTCTTGGATTTAATGATAGCATCTAGTATCAGAAGCTTGACAAATCCCCAGTGGAGTCACCACTATGAGGGTAGCGGTTGGAAGGTGCGATCTCTCTCCCCCCCTTTTTCGGGAGGGGGAGAAAAAGACTTGTGTTCATTCCATCCTCTCTCTCCACTCTTTTCTCTTTCATGAGGGAGAGGTGTGTCTTGTGTGCTTACCTTGCCTGCCCCGCACTGCTGTATCACCACTCGGAGACACGTGGAGGCCTATTTCGTAAAAGTATAAAGTTTGTCATTTGAGATAGAGATTTGATGATGGTCCAATACGGGGATCGAGATCATACAAAAGGGTTTGGAGTCACCACCTAGGGTTATGGGTCTAGGACCCGTGGGTGGGCCTGATTCCTGAGAAAAGGGCCCAAAAGTTGGTCTGGTCTAGAGATTTAGGGTACGTTTCAGGTTGTAAATTTGGGAAGGTGTTAGGCACCCAATCTACCTGGTTCAATCGGTCTTCCTACTAGATGCTTAAGAACGAACATTTTTCACAATTATTCTTATTCCACATACATGGCTAAGTTATCACACATATATACATTGACTGAATTTAAAATCTATGTATACTAAATCAAGGTCAATATAAAGTCTACATTGTGCTAATTCTGTTAAGAAATTATACCTAAGCTTGACCCTATTTCCGGTCAAGAGGGGTGGACCCCCTAGTTAATGCTAGTACGAACTTTCTTGTGGATTCTCCAGGCTCAGGGAAGATGGTCTTGACCTCCAACTTCCTTTCTCGAGAGATGCTGACTATGATAATATTTGGATAGGGTTCCGAATAGGAACCGTTACTTTTGGATTTGAATTCTGACAGAACTTCGGCTAGGGAAGGCTACTTCCAAGCTTAGGCTGAAGTGGCAATTTGGCAGAGCTTTCGCTAGGGATGGGCTACATCTGGATTTTGGCTGAGGTGGCACTCTGACAGAGCTTCAATTGGGGATAGGCTATAGGAGGGCTAGGTTGAGGTGGCACTCCAGCATGCCATATCATCTTCAGGGTCTTGGAGTGCTTCTACAAGAATTTTTTTTTAATCGTTAGATGCTACTAAGAGGCACCACTAGTAATGGCTTGGTGGTTGCAAGAAACCCTTTTACAATTTTTTCGTTGGGTATGGCAAAAGGACAGGGATGATCCATCATCCCAATTTTTTTGTTAGAAATAAATTATAATAAATATATTTATGGTAATGTTTAGTGAAAGGGTTGCATTGTTTGTCGATCAAGAATTGGAATCGGTAAACCTCTATTGAAGGTGGTGTCAGTTCAAGGACCTTTCCTTGTTGATAACAATAAAAATAAAATTAAAATTAATAACAATTGATAATGAAAAAGACAACCAGTGATAAAAAGTCATGTTTTTGAACTGTTGTGATAGGTCTCGGATTGGAGATTGGAAGCACGATCGGATTTTGGCTCGAGGCCGCCCATTGCCAAGGGGGGAAAGATGACCCCAAGTGTTCGTGCATCACGTGCCAGTCTAATTGGAGGGTATTCGTACCTTCCAATCCCGGATGGTAAGTGGCCTGACTCCTCACACATAAGTTCAAGCACGTATCGAAGTTGCCAAAAGGCCTTGAGCATAGCCGAGGGCAACCACCCATGCAAGACCAGCTATGGGACAGTAAGCTGTCTTGACCATTGAAAATATGCCACCGGATCCACTGGGCCTGAATCTGACGGACTGTTTCTGGTGAACATAACAGGTTGCTGTCATGGTGTCGATGCCCGTGGGTCCTACCACTTACGCCGTAAACAGTCTCGGATGATCCAAAATCATCCCCCACACTTTACTCGTGACGTGAACGCATTTTGAACCTAAGTGGAAGGGTTCCTGGGCTCCGAAAGTCATAATAACCCGATTGGTCCGAATAAGGTCTAACCAAACAGACCCTAAAGTCCATCTTAACTTATACGTTAGAAATGAGGAATTCATTTCCTCATTTCTATTGTGTCCAACGTAGAGAAGGAAAGAAAAAGGAGAAGAAGGAAGAAGAAGGAGAAGGCTTATCTTGGTGCTGGCTGCAGCTAAGTTGTCGAAATCGCTGTCGGAGGTAAGTACACTCACTTCCACCACTCTCTCTCTTCATTTCGACCTAGACAAAGCTAGGTATGGATGGAATATTAGTTTACAAACCATGTTAAGGTCGTAGAATGCATGTTCTACACTCCCGATGTTGTTGTCGAGCTCGAACCAAGCCCGGTGAGCTCCGACATGTATTGCCAAAAGACCAACTAGGGTTTCGATTGTTCGATCGACGTATCTCTCAAATGGCTTGATGGAATTCGGATCTTATTGGCTTAGAATGATAGTAGGAACATTCCCTACAAACTCCATAGAACAAATCCCAGCAATTTGGCCCGAGTCAAAAAGCCCCAAAATGGGTGGACTGTTCTGAACTACCACCGAAAACAGCCCACCGGATCCACTGGGTCTGCTTCTGATGGCATATTTTTGGTGGACCACTGAGCCTTAGGAGTTCTCTGTCAGTTCCACCGGAAATAGGACTGATATTTTTGGTAGAAATTCCCTATTTTCGGTGGGTGTTTCTGGTGACATTACTGTCACTGATGGATTTTATTTGTACCCTTTGGAAGTGAATCCATGTGGGTCCCTCCCAATATTTCTGACACGTACTGATGTATGATTGTCTTTATGTCTAGGACAGTGATGCACATGAGCCCCGAGACAGAAATTGAGTGGATTGATCGGTGGCCTTATCTGAACCCTAACACAAGCAGAGATCAATAAGGTGAGGGATGGACTGTGTTTATTTTTAGAATGTTTATTATTATTAAATTTCTCACATGCTTAGAATTATATGTTTAATTGTAATTGCTTAAATACGATGATGATATTTTACATTTGTCATTTTACGATTATGATATGAATTGTATGGAGATGTATGATGGGATATGGTGTGGCTAAGGTGGTACTGACACCATGATCGTCGTGTATTTGGTTATGTGTGTGAGACGAAATCCGACATGACCGAAGTGGTACTGGTGCATTCATGCATTGATTATGTGCATTAGACTTAGTTGTAGTTGTGGATTACACCTTGTGACCAAAGTCTCGCTAGTATCGTGTACCCCGGGATTGTATTTGAAAATGGATACGTTTCGTGGCCGATGATTGGTACTGGTATCACGTAGTCCATACTCAACTATGATATGTATGCTAGATTAGGTAAACGGTCTCGGGTTTCACTTTGTGGCCAAGGTCTCTCTAGTATCGTGTACCTGGGACTATATTTGGAGATGGATTACACTTTGTGACCGAGATCTTATCGGTATCGTATAATTCATACTAACTGTATCACTATGAAGGCATGTAGCATATATATGGCTAGGTATCACTCCCTATGCTACGAACCCTTGCCAACAGGGGTTGAGGTGTTAGATAACCTATTGTGGTATGTTCGATGTGCCTTTCCGGAATGCCACACCTATGGTACGATGTAATTGTTGTCGGAGGCGGAAGCCTGTCCTGCATGGCCGATGATGTACCAGTGTCGTGACTGTCAGGAGAGGGTTATCAGGGGTTTGCTGGGTGACCCATGGATGCATACGAGGACCGATAGGCTTCTATTCACAGCTCGGGTTTGTATCATTGTGTAGTCGATGGCGGTTCTGAGATGAAAGACACAGCCTAATGCATCGTAGTAGCATTTACCAGACTTAGTTTGTATTGTTAGGTGAATAATAAATAAATGAAATGTAGCACGAGTATCATGGACTCTGTGTTTAATTTTCGCAATTATGCATCTTAAATTATTATTGCTATTATCTTGGATGTGCTTGACCTCACCCTCACTGAGTAAGTTGGAAAGCTCACCCCACGTATACCCTTTTTAGATGATGATGCAAGTACTGTGGTGCTGATGGCGAGTGACCCAGTATCTTCTGGGTCAGAGTATGGTGTGAGCGACCAGTGGATGTCAGAAGCGGGAAAGTATGGCCAGGACTGTGCTTCTGACTTTTGTGCATACACGGCGCCATGAGGTGTTCAGCATTTTTTTGATTATATTGATACAGGTCTGTGAATATTATGTTTTAAACTTGATATATGTAAGGCTTGAAGGATTATAAATAGAATAACTTGGTTAACGATATTATGTTTATCATTATATAATTTCCCCATTTATATCTAATGATTTCGCTATTATACTCTGATTCTACTGCTTTTGGTTGGGTCATGTGGTAGAGTTCCATCAAAAAGGTGTTTTGGAAAGGTTACTTTTCCCTGTATTTTTTTTTTTTTTTTTTTGTTAAATCTACAACTTGGAAACTACCCAAGGGGACTTTACTCACACACACTAGAGGGGGAGGGGGATTAAAGGAAATGCATGTGACAAGAGTTGATCCCTAAACCACAAACGTGGCACCTTCTCTACAAGCAGAAACTGTAATCAGTGCGCTATGCACTGGATTCACTACTTTTCCCTGTATTTTGATAGTTAATGGTATTAAATGATGAAATATTTTTTTGAAATGTGAAAAGTACCATATGGTGAATCCCATTTTGCATCACTCTTAATTGAGTTTAGACGTTGCCATGGTAGCGCCATCGTGGATAGGCTTGTAAGAACCGGTGTCAGGTAAGGAAAATGTGAAAGTCCTAGAAATAAATTTAAATGCGTCATTTAAAAGGGTGCTTTTACTCTCTTAGTGCTTTGCAACCTTTTTGTATACCATTTGGTTTTGAATATGTTTGTTACTAAGAATCATATGGATATAAGTCAATTGAACAAAGCGATTGTTACGATTTTAGTCTTGACTGAACCATAATGATGGTTATCTAAAGAATTACATGGTTTGTCATATTCTGTTTTGTTTTGATTTCAAGAAATTAAAGCGATTTTTCATATTGAGATGTGGTATTTGGAATAGTGAATAAAATATAATTGTAAGAGATGGCAGATTTTGCATTCTCTATTATTGTCTAGGCGTGTGATACATGAGGTCTAGTGACGGCTAGTTTTTTATACATGTACATCAATTGATCTCCTTATTCATTTTGTTGTTTTTAAAAGTTATTTTGAAATAATGACATCGGTGAAAAGGTATCCAAGGGGTAGAACGGTTGGATAACCATAAATGGTGGTCGTCCTATTAGTTACACTTGTTAGTGTTTTGTTGTTTTAAATTGATGGTGCCCTGCCTTTTGAATCTAAGTGAAACAATTCAATATGTTATCTAAGCTAATTAATTTCATATTGATTTTGCCTAAGTTTCATACTTGGGACCATACAAGAAGCTTACATGCTAAAATGTATGAATTACATGTTTGAAAAATTGAATCACATTTGGGATTAGTTGGTGAAGTAATCTGAGAGTATATTGGACATATTGGCAGTTTGAGCCTTGTAATGTTCAAATTAATCTTTGTTCTATATAGACTATATGTAAGGTCATGTACGTCTAAACTATCCCAATGATTATTTGATGATGCAATAGTTTTTGTAAATAAGAATTTTGTAAACATGAAATTGTGAGGAATAAATGAAGTTGCATTGAACTATATGAGTTAGCCATATATGATTATGCAATATGAAATTGTAGATGCAAATGGTAGTATTTGATTACTATGTTACAAGATGCTATGGCTTGTGTGGGTGTTTTAAATTTTCCATTATATGCATTATTTTATCATATTAGTATGATATTGACATTTATGTATGAATGTGATAAGCCCAAAATATGGGGGTTATTGGGAAAATGCATATATTTGTATGATGAGTTTCTTCTTATGAAGACAATTAAGGTAGAATAGTTCATCTCTATTTGGAAATAGAATCTAACAGATATGTTTATATTTAATTTAATTGTTTGAATATTTTCTTAGTTCAAAAGTGGCAAATATAAATATGTATTAGTGGGATGATTCATGGAATCAGAAAAATAAATCATGATTAAAGGTTTCACCATTATTGTATTAGATATTAAATATATAATGAAGCTAGTGAGATAGAGTTATCAACTCTATGTAATAAGAAAAATGATTTGTATATAGCTTGAGATCACTGGTATTATCATCTGAAGAAATGAGCCCTAAAGGCCTATGTCATAGGTCATGTGATGGACGCCCAACCTATGTGAAGAGATAAATTCCTGAATTAGGTTTAAAGGGTAGAAACGAAGTCACTGGATGACCTGTCTAATACTACTAAAATATTTGTTCATTCTAATTAGATAGGAAAATAGTACCACCACAATAGAAGGATGATGAGTTATCCACCCTTAATTAAGTCAAATCTTAGGAAATGTAGGGATGTGTTAACTGCGGTGCACACTATGAGCTGACCTAAGTGGATGTAGGAGGTGAGGAGACCTACCGATGAGAATTTCAAAGGCGAATTCTCTAAACATCTATGAGATCAAGATAGGGGACAATGCCAGTTAAAAGTGTTTAAATTTTTCATGAAAGGGATGTCACAAACGTTGACTGGTAAGATATGGATGGTGAACTAGTCGGCTACATAGATGAGAAAATGTTCAAGAAGTCTGACTTCATCTGTGCTCTGTAGCATAGTTCATCAGACCTAGTAGAGGTTCAAGTACTGAAGACACCTACAACGATGTGTCCTACTATGTTTATTATACTCATTATCTTTGTCCTATTTTTTCAATATTTTAAAACTTGTGGGGGATTGTTGGATTTATTTATATTTAGTGTCAAAGTTTATAAATATTTATTGTGCCAAGTATGGGTGTGGGTGTGGGTCTATATTTATATACGAGTGTACAAACACTCTTGTATGTGTATAGGGACACTTATACACTAACATACACATCTGTATATGAGCAAATACACCCATATTTGAAAAGGTACTTTGTCTATATATTCTATTTATAGATGGTCTGAAAATTTGATAAGGGATTTTAAAACTAGTGTTTTTGTTTTTCCCACTCTGTCTTCTGTTCTTCCAAATCTTTTGTGTCTAATAATGAGTATAGCCTTCAGACTTCCCTGTGTAATCACATATTAGAGTGCACCTTATGTGATTAGGAGTTGTTTTATCTTGGAGGTATAAATGCACATAGTCAACCCTGTTGCACAAGTAGGAGCATTTAAAAACCTTAAGGAGTGTATCATTCTGATACGACTCAACTCAAATTCTATTTGTTCATGATTCAAGAAGAAGAATTACTATGATGTTGTGAATTTGTACATAATTCAACACGATTACAACATATAAAGATAAGTCTTATATTCTGCTACTGCTTATTTTCTAACAAATGAAAGAGAACAAAACTGATTCCCATCTTCAAGATTTTAGCATTAAGCATAGTAAGATGATTAGATGAGTTAATTAATAAAAAGAAAAATTATAGAAGAAATCATCATAAACTGAATTATGCATATGTATAGGAATCAGATCTATGGGCCTCTTCTTTTAGAAAAGGAGAGCATCTAAATGTGATTACATCAAGACTTCATCTACTACTATCAAATAACTTTATTGTAAGCCAAAATTGCAAAACCAGACTGCAAAGAAATAAGAAACAGAAATTTAAATGATGATTTGAACGGTAAAAAAAAAATAATAATAAATAAAAATAGGAACACAAGAAAGCATGTGAAACACCTGAACCCAAATTGAGATTAAATGGCTTTGATCATATATTGCTCATGCCATAAGATTGAGATTAGATAATTACAGGCGATTTGGTGAGAAAGTGATGAATGTAACCAAATTTGGAAGAGAACCGATCACAGAGAAGTAAGGAAATGGTTAAGAATCATCAAAGGTTACTCCCAAAATGTTGTCACAACTTCTCTGCAGGTTCTGTGAAGCCTTCTTTAAAGTTCTCCTTCTTTTATCTCTTAAATCATCATCTTCTCAAAAAAAGAAAATCCAAATCTTCTACTCTATTCTCACTCTTGCTCTCCCTAACAACGAAATCAACCCCTGAAACTCTCTCTAACCAACAAAATCTACCCATGAAAACTCTCCCTAGCCTGTGAAATCCTCCCTAAAACCTCTTCTCTAACCAGCGAAAAACCTCTCTGAAACCTCACTTCCAACGATTTCTTTTTTCCTCCTCCTATGACCAGTGAGTTATATAGCCCTAGGTTCCCAACTCCTAACTGCCTACCCCACTCCTCCATCTTTTTGATTCTTCTCCTTCTTCAACCCTCTTCTTAACTGTCCTAATGGTCCCCACCTCTCTTCTTTCTTGATTCTATTATCTCTCTCTCTCCTGCATGAGAGAGATCCACTTGCCCCTTTTTTTTTTGCTTTCCTTTTATTTTATTTTAGGGAAAAGGTCTTGAAAGCTAGCAGGACACCCTGGAATCAAGTGTGCTAGCAAATGTAGACCGTTGGATTAGATAGACTACATCAATACCGCTGGATACCAGTTATCAAAGGTAACTTAACCAGCTCCGACGTTGTACGGTCATTCTTCTTCTCCCTGACTTGCTCCGATGATTTCCTATCCTTAAAGCCACTGCCTTTGCCACAGCCGAGGTAGAAGAAAGCTCGGAGGGAGAGAGAGAGAGAGAGAAACAACAAAGATCAGAAGAAAAAAAGGAGAAGAAGAGAACTGAGCTCAACCTGGACAGTGGCAGCGAAAAATTTTTGACTTGTTTGATGCTCTTTCTCTCTCTCTTTCGCTTCTCTCACCAAAGGTCCAAAGGAACAGGGATTACAGTGATGGTAGAACGGTCGATGGAGAGAAATAGCAAAAATCATAAAAAAAAATAACTGAGATGATGTTGTCGCTGCCGCCACCGCCGCCGTCGCTGCTGCTGTCCAGGAAGAAGAAAGCTCGGGGGAGAGAGAGAGAGAGAGAATAACAGCAAAAACAAAAAAAAAAAGAGTGCAACTACTGCCGTTGGCTGCCACCACTGCAGCTGCCGTCGCAACCACAACTACTGTCCAGGAAGAAGAAAGCTCTAGGGGAGAGAGAGTAACAGCAGAAACCAAGAAAAAAAAAGAGTGCAGCTGCTGCCGCTGGCCGCCACCGCTGCCGTCGCAACCGCAATAGCTGCCACGGGCACTACCGTCGCAACCGTAGCCGCTGCCGCTGCAGCAATCGCTGTCCAGGAAGAAGAAAGCTTGGGGGGAGAGAGAGTAACAGCAAAAACCAGAAAAAAAGAGAGAGAGAGAGAGAGAGAGAGTTGCAGCCACTGCCTAGGAAGAAAGAAAGCTCTGAAAAAAGAAGGTTTGAGAGAGAGAGAGAGAGAGATTCGTGCTGGAGAGAGAGAGGAACAGCCCAAAAAAAAAAAAAAAGAACTGAGGGCACCGGCCAGGCAGCATTCCGGCATGGCTATTGAGGGTGATAAGGTGTGATAGGGGTGGATTGAGGCTTTGGACCTTTCCTCTCAATCTAACGGTTCTCTCAAATCCTACGGTTAAAATATCACTAGCACACCTGATACCAAGGTGTCCTGTTAGCTTTCCTATAACTCTCCCCCTCACTCACTCTCTCATATGCTTGAAAGAGAATGGGCAGGTCCCACACTTTAAAAATGACTTTTTATTGATTAAATTTTTTTTATTTGATTTGATTTTTTCTTTTTTAGTTATTTGGATTATTGGTGGGCCCTCTTTCTCCCACGTGGGATCTGAAGTGGGTCCCACCCCTTTTTTATGTTACTTTATTTTTTTGCGTGATCAATGGTATTATTTTTCAGTATTTTTTTTATGTGGGGGTCGGGTCAAAATTTTGTACCTACAATATGTCTTGAAAGTTCATCATTAACTTCAAATTCATTGAATCCTACAGAGATCGTCATACATGACCTGGCTACTTGTTGGCTTGAATCCAGTTTCTTTTTCATGTTTGGTGTGAATCTTCATTATAGGAACAAGCTTCCCCATACCTCTTTGGCACCATCTTCATTAAACTAATTATGAGTTGGTCAATCAAGGTTTTTATTGGTTTTCTCCTAAATGGTGTTGTCCAATGATAGAAACATTTTGACATGTTGTTAGTGATACGATCACTCGTTGCATAATAGTTAAATACATGTTTGACCCAAAATCTTGTGGGATTTTTCATCAACCACTCATGAGTTGCAGGGTTAGTGTTTTGCATCTCTGTCATTACCTTTTCAAAATCAACTGTGGTATATGTTCTACTGGAAACCCAAAATCGTGATTTCAGTTTCTCACCTGCGTAGGTGGTCTTGAAGTTACTATATAGATGTTTAGCATAATGCTTCTGGTAAGAGCTAGGAAACATTCATGCAATGGAATCAATCATACCCTACATAAAAGTGAGCAAATAGAGATTTCAATCATTAAGTCAATAAAAAAGTCTAGCAAAAAAATAAATAAATAAAATAAACCTGCCTTTTAGTCTACATACCTTCTGTCTATTTGAAATAAAAGTGAAAATTTTCAAATCATATGATTCTGAGTGCAATGCAGTATATAAATTTTCCAAAAACCATCTCCAAACTATCATTGCATCCACATTCCACAACACCAAATGCAAAAGGATATATACTATTATTTCCATCCATTGATATTGCTATAAAAAAATTAAAAAATCCACCAAACATGCCTTTTAGATGATATTCATCCAATCCTATAAATGGTTTGAATCATCTTAAAAACCCAAATTAGAAGTTTGGTAACAAATAAACAACCTTTTTAAAACAGGAGTGTTCATGTTTTGCTTTTCAATAAATTGCAACTTAAACATAATCCCTAGATTTATATGCCTAATTAGCTTACCATATGAAGGCAATTGAGCATATGAATCTGCATGATTTCCTTTATTCTTCTCTAGACAAGCAACCGAGCCCTATATATTTGCGTATAATTTGGCCCAATCCCCATATTGTTGCTTCAAATTTGTTGCCATGGAAATAATAGCCATTTCAGGTTCTGCTTTAAGTTCATTAGCCAATTTTTCTGATATCCATCTAGATGTGGCATTTTTGTTGTATGGCAGTGAACCACATGCATTATTTGGTCTATATGATTTAATCATATATGTAATCCTATTCTCCAAAGTTGAGGCATGTATCCTCCAATTACATCCATCTTCTGCACAAATAGCATTTACCCTGCTTTTCTCATTTTTAATTCTCATAGTTTCAAAACCTTCTTGTATTACATAATCTCTTAAAGCAGTCCTGAAATGGTTTGCACCTTCAATTAATTTCAGTTTACCCTTTTCATTAACCCAACACCTATTCTCATTAGATTAGGTTCATCATACTCATCAGAAAACTCTTCAAAACCTACAAAGTAACCACTTCCTTCACACCCCTTCATGTGAAATGTCCTCATCAGATTGATCAACCTCACTTTCGGTATCACTTCTATTTCATTGTCATTCTTATTCTCAATTCCATCACTCATAGGACATGTAATCCTCATCATCAGTTGTATCAGTGACATCTATAGGCTCATCTCTAGAAGTACCAGAACTACTAGAAGATGATACCCTATAATCATTAGGAAAACTACCACTACCAGTGTCCTAAATCCTACAGTTTATCCCTGTACAATAGCAAAAACATTACTATTGTCAACATTTGAAAAAGGACATCTAGTGAGATTAGCTGCAGACTTACTAGTAGCCCTAATAATTTCAGAACTTCTTGAATTGCGACTTATAGCATCACCCATGATATAAGCAGTGGCATATCTGGATGCTCTGTATGTAATAGATCCCATCATAATAGCCTTCGCATTAGTGGATGCCTCTTTCCTTATGCCACCACCTGTTGCACCACCTTTCACAGCAAAATTCCCTATAACACCACCTGTTGGACCACTCCCTCACAGAAAAATTACCACCACCTATTGCACCACCCCTCACAACATCCTTCTTTGGAACCCTAATTGGCCCAATGCTTTATTTAGCAATGGGTTCTGTCTCAACAAATCTACCAATTACACTACTTTGTGGCCATTAATGGTATATTCAGAGGTGAAGAACTCACTCTCTTGGACTCCATACACAATTATTTGGAAGTGCTTCACTTCATTATAAATGGAGAACAATTGCATCACTGAATCATCATTTTATCTTCCATATCAGCAAGTAGTGTATATTTACAAGAAAATTTCAAAATTTTTCCATCTGGTATAAGCTTGAGAACTGTATTGTATATGTAATGAACCATTTCTAAATAACCAAATATGTTTCTGTTAACTAACGTATGTACCACATTCCCATCATAATAGTAGGAAATGGTGAACAAGTCCATTATGCTTCAACAATTACATAAGCAATTGCATAATATATCAAACCATTCTTAGAATCCTACAAATCACATAATATGCTAATACTAAATCCACTTAAATCCAAAATCATGGCATTGTAGTATCTAACACAAAACAACTCAAACATGTTATTAATCTTAGCTTACAGTTAAATTAAAATCCTAAAAAAAAAATCCATATTCCCAAAATCCCTAAATTCCACAAACAAAACCGAAAACCCCCAAATTTGATAACATATAGCATTCAAATCAGTAAAGGGAGATCAAAATCAGAAAATTTCACACAAATTTTATAAACATATGCCATTCAAAATGAGTAAAGGGAGATCAAATCAGTAGAGGGAGATGAATATGCATCACAGTTAAGAAATCATAGAAATTTTCACTCACTCTCTCAATTTTCACGGTTCTCACACCGTCGCTGGAACTCATTGGAGTGTTCAGAGTTCTCTAAGAACAATTCACTGCAAAGCTCCCCCCTTTTTTTTTGTCCTCTCTAGTTTGCAAAACAAAGTTGCAAAACGATGGGCGGGGTATCCACGCCGTCACTGCAACCAACTAGAGTCTTGAGGGTTGTCGCTTGGCTGTATGATGGTTGTCAATCCCAACAGGCCTCACTTGGTACTATTCGCGGCATAGGCTGCAGTACCTAGGGTATTTTGGTAAAGATGGAGAAGATGCGATATGTTTCATATAATATCTCATGTTTGGGGTTGAAAGGTATAATAGGAACTTCACAACCCTGAAGGGTATTTTTATCTTTACCAAAATATGTAAACAAGCCACGTCACATAATTATAGATTCTCCCAAATGGAGTTGGAATACTTTCGACTGTAGGGGGTATAGTGTATTTTCAGTTCTACACGTAGAGGATGGTTGTAATATTAGGATAAATTGAGGGGAGGTAGGAGTGAAACAAGTCCGAGTTTCTTAAAACCCCAACCCAACCCTAGATCCCCAAAACTCAGCCCAGGCCCAACCCAACCCTACCGGGTTTAAGTTCAAGCCCAACCCTGTCGGGCTTAGGTTAACCTTGACTGGTCCTATATATATTTTCTTACAAAGGGTCACAAAAATTAATTACCAACAACAAGGATTAAGCGATTCATAGCAAGAAATCATAATTGACAATTCCATAATTTGGGTTAGACAAGCTTAATGGAGATTACATGAAGGAACCGTGATGTAAGAGGGGAAGACGAATAAGTATTTGAATATCGACTATGGTTCTGCATATCTAAAAATCAAATGTGGTTGTTGCTACTTCAATTCACTACCAATTGTATTCTACCATCAAAGCTATTTGACTATCTTCTTCGAACCACCACCCTATTAGCCATTGATTTCGATAGTAAAGTTGGCTTTTTTTCCCTAATCAATATCCAGATAGACCAGATCAAGTATACCCATCATTTTTTTTATTGGATCTCACAAGTCAATAAATAAATAAATAAATACATGTAGAAGATTAGAAGATTGTCAGAACTCTGTCTTTCTCTCTCAGCATTGGGGGTTTGTGCGGAGGTGTTTATGCCAAGCTATGCACCATCTTGTTCCTAGCTGAGCCTTTACTAATATTCTACCTAGGGATTTAAAACATTCACATATAAGAGTAAAATATCATTTCGATGGAAGCTTGCCAAATCAATGGAGTGGAATAGTGGATATTAAAACCTACCGAGCAATCACAGAAAGTCAGTCACTTGGCAGTGGTAGTCGGCTGAGAAGAGGAGGAAGAGTTGCAAGTCTTGTGACCGTTGACTGAGAAAGGAAGTAAGGGTTATGTTCGTCGGCTGAGAAGAGGATGAAGGGAAGCGGTTGCCGGCTATAGAGGAGGAAGTTAGGTTGTGGTGAGAAATGAAATGAGGAAAAGGGAGAAGACTCTAGGGTTTTCAAAATGAGGTTATATATTCATGTCAACTGGTCATTAACTCATGGTTAAAATCAATTGGTCATTACAACAAGGGTTGGGTTGGGTTGGGTTGGGTCGGGCTGAGGCCTCAACTTGGTCCCGGTCCAACCCTGACGCAGGGTCATAGTTTTTCAACCCTAACCTGTAGGGGTGAAACATGGCCAAGTTGGGTTGGGTTTCTTACCCTAGCTCCCTAAAACTCAACCCAAACCCAACCTAACCCTGTCGGATTCACGCTCAGTCTCAACCCTACAGGGCTCAGGGTTTGGCGGGGTTGACCCTAGCAAGTCCTACTTTAGTTTTTTTTGTTATTTTTTTTTTTTCCTACAAGATTGACAAATGTTAAGCCTCCTATATTTACCCAAGGGGGGGGGGATGTTAAGATTATGACCAGCCCTTTTCCATCCTTAATCCATAAATTTGCTGCAAGTTAGATTATCAATTTGGTTATAATTAAGATGGACATTTTGTTTTTCTAGTATCACAACATTTTCTAGAATTTGGACAGACCAAAATGTGCTCCAATTCTTCATGATTGCAACTGTATCTAAAGTTTATATCAATACATGACAAGAGACATAAAATGTAAGAATATATGGCTTGTGTAACAAATGATGTGGGTTGAAGTCATACAGGTAACTTGTGTAATATTTGTGTAACACATGATGTGGCTTGTGTAACTCATGATATGGGCTTTAAGAGAAGGAAAACATTATTATTAAACACAATAATAAATCATGGTTAAAATCGGGTCAGACTGGGCCTAAGCCTCAACCCAGGCCCAACCCAACCCAACCCAGCCCAGCCCAGCCCAGCCCAGCCCAACCCAATTGACCCTCATAATCAAGTTAAATAGGGTTCAGATCGTCAAGCCCAAACTTACACCCCTACTAACCTACCCTCAAGGTTAGAAAACCTAGCCCAAGGTCATTATTACACACCTAGAGGACGGTGTAATCATCCCTTTTTTCTTTTGGTAGAAAAGTTCTTTGCAGATCGTATGGTTGTAATTAGCAGATACAGGTGATCTAACCCCATCTGGCCATACGCATAGCCCCTCTACCTGTAGCCCACACGAGTTTAGTGCTGGACATTCGAAGTAGGACGGAAGGAAGTAACGGAGTTTCTGTAGACATCGAGTTCTACACGTCTACCTATAAAACGTCATCTTCTACTTCCCAAACAGGTTTTCTCTCCCCTTAGCAGACCTTCAGACCTTTGCATTATCTTCTACTCGCGCCGCGAACGAGGGAGATCGGATTCAAAATGGTGAAGGGGCGTCAAGGAGAGCGAGTCAGGTTATCTTCATCTCTACTTTGCAAGTAGCTGGTTCTGAATTCTTTGTTTTTGTTCACATCTCTTTAGAAGCTTAAGATTCATGTATATCTTCTCAGTTTCTTCTCCTTTTTTTTTTCAGACTGTATGTGAGGGGAACGATCCTCGGTTACAAAAGGTAATATCTGCAATCTCATTCAACAAGTTCCGCCTTTTCTTTTTCTGATGTGAATTCCTTAGAAGTATCATGTATTCATTTAATTTAAAATTTGCTTATGTTTTCTTTTTTTTTTTTTTTTTTGGTTTAGATCGAAATCCAACCAGTACCCGAATACATCGTTGATCCAGATTGAGGGCGTGAACACGAAGGAGGAGGTCGCATGGTACTGCGGCAAGCGAATGGCTTACATTTACAAGGCTAAGGTCAAGAAGAACGGATCGCATTACAGATGCATCTGGGGAAAGGTCAATAGGCCGCACGGTAACAGTGGAATAGTCCGAGCTAAGTTCAAGTCCAACTTGCCTCCCAAATCCATGGTAAAGCATAAGTTTACTCCTCCCAACGGTGCCCTTCATGTTTTCAAGTTGCCATTCATGGTATAGGGATTTTGTACTCTGATTGGAAGTTGTTAACTTTTTCTCTGTTTTTCAGGGTTCTAGGGTTAGGGTTTTCATGTACCCGAGCAATATTTAAGGTATCGTTGCAGTCCTTTCTCTCCTTCCATTTCATTCATTATTGTGTTAGGTTTGTTAAATGGGGTTTTAGATATAGGCTTGATAAATTTCGCAAATGGATTTTGCACCTTTCCTACCATTTCGTTAAAGAATGCATATGCCCATGTAGCTATGTCAGTAGTGGAGACTAACAAATGCTAAAGGTTTCTGTTTCATCTATTTTTCATGTAATCGGGCACCAATTCTCCCCAAAAGATCAACTTTAATCGGGCAGAAAAATAATAAAAATTTAGAAAAAAAAATAGGTAAGATTTTTATTTTTTGTAGATATCTGCCACTTTCCAATCTCTCTCTAGACATCACCATCCGTCTCTAGCTCCTACTTCCCTCTCCCCGCCCTTTACAACTCTCCTTTCACTTTTGGCCTTGCCCTCTTATACTCTTCCCCATCCTCTGCTATGATTGTAATCATTGTCTTGTAGCTCCAATCGCTTGATGCTCACTATTAGCTGGTTATCGAGAAGAGCCTTGTAAGTCTTTCCAGTCTTTCCGGTCGTGTTCCTCCCACAGGGATCTTTGTTGAAGCCCCTCATTAACTGCTCCAGAGTGTAGGCATGAGGCTCTCTTGCATAGAATACCGAACTCTTGCTCTTACCAACTCACATCTCCATCTTTGCATCCAGCTCATTATTTACTTCTACTCGAATTACAATAGAAGAGAGAGAACTAGGATCCTGACCAGAGACCCAACAAGAAACAAATCAAAGACATGACAACCAAGATCCCTATCAAGAGTCACTGTTGCATACTTGTGCTCCTCTTGCTACTAAGAATGCAGAAAAAAAAAAAAAAAAAAAAAAAAAAAAAAAAAAAAAAAAAAAAAGGAAAATTTGGATGGCATTCCTGGTGCATGATCTACCTAAGGAGCTGTAGATGCACAAGAGTGTGATTGAGCTCTTGGGCCTCCGATTACACAAGTTCTAGATCCAAAGAGAGGCTCCCATCTCTCTTCAACTCCGACTCCCAAGTCCCATCTACCTCTCCCTCTCCCTGCCCCTCTCCTTCAGTGGACGGTAGTACACTACACACTTTCACATGGTCATCTTCAGTAAAGGGGGACTACGTGGTCATCATGCATGTATAGGTTTGGGTGGATTGGATTGGCCGATTTAGATGAGGGGGATTTGAATCGAGTTGTATAAGGACTGGTACTAACTGATTATGATTTTTGAATTGGCCAATTTCTGTGATTAGAACCCAATTCCTTGAACCATTGTTTCAGCTGCTAAAATGGTCAATATTGTGCCATGTTTATCGTACCATCTGATTAAATTGGGAGATCTCTAGTATTTAGAGTGTAGAAGTTACTTGCCTTTGCTCATGCCTTTGGCCTCCTTTTGAGCAACATATTTTCGCTTCCTAGGTTGTGGTTTTGGATTTGTTTTATTTCTTATTGCTTAGAGCAATGGTGAAAGGTTCGGGCTACGAGGGCAAATTTTTAGGTTTGAGTCTTGAGGGGAATGTTCGGGATTATAGAGCAAAATATTTCGGACATCGAGTGAAATCGATTGAAACTCTACATGTTTTTATCAGCCATATTGTTTGGCCATTTCAGTGGTTAAAATGGCCGAATTTTTCAGGGAAACTCTAATTAAGCATTACTAAACATATTGGAATGTCTATATTGTTAAAAAAAATAAATTAAATTAAATAATAATTAAAAAAACACACATCCAAATTGATAGTTTCATTTTGTAATAGGTTTGTAATGCACGCTGTATTGGAACCTTTAGATTGTAAAAAGAAACACATCCAAAATGATAGTTTGGTTTTGTACCATGGGTTTGTAATGTATGTTGTACCCTGATGTATACTTTCTCAAATATAGCTTATAATACACGTGTAGTATTATAACATACAAAATTCAATGAAAAAACTAATATATAAATTAGGAATGAAGAAAAACCATTTAATATTACATTATGTCGAAGTATTACAAATACAATTGTACAAGTGTCCATGGTTCGAGAATTCGGTCGAAACCTGCGAAATTACTTGCGAAATTTCTCAGGTTCCGACCGTATCCCCAGGGGTCGAAACGATATGTCCTGTCATTTTTAAAAGTCACAGGTTTCGACCATGTTTCGATATGTTTTGACAAAATTCGATGAAATTTCCCATGTTTCGGTTGAAACATGGGAAATTTCGAGGAAACAAAGGGTTGAACTGGTCCTATATAAGTTAGTTTGAAAAGAAACCCAAGCCTTCTTTAGTAGAATTCGACATTCTCTTAATTTTTTTTCTTCGGAGTGGGAAACTTGGGGAAACAATGGAGATTTCCATTTTTTGCCTAACAAAGTTGAATCTAAGGGTGGTTCTTGCTTTATCTACATAAGAAAGACAGCTTGGACCAAAAGGGTAAGTCCTAACTTCCCCAAAAATCATTTTTGTTTTTTTAGAATATACTTGTAAATAGAGTAGAATTATGTAAATTTTTGATATGTTACTTAGGAGGATCCGATCTACGCATTCTCGGTGGCCGAATTTTTTTTGTATATTAATGCTTTTTTTTTTTTCTTTCTGTTTTTTAAAATGCATTTGCCTACAACATATTTCAGTCAACAACTCAGCGTAATGATTACCGAACCTTTGGTTCACCACACAAGTATGACTTTATGTGTTGTTTTAATGAAACTAATGATGTGATTGTGTTAGAAATGTCTAAAATAGGATGTACACAAAAAATCAGGTTAAAAAAAAAAACATTGTTTGGGGGTCGATACCTAAGTTTCCACGAAACCGAGAAAAATTCACTGGTTTCCTCAAAATTTCAAGGTTTCGATGAAATTTCGGTCTCCCCAAGAGTCGAAACCTAGTCCAAACCCGATACCTTGAACCTTGCAAGTGTCATAACGGACAAGTAAAGTAGAAGTATACACCCAAGGTTAAGGTGCCATTTGATAACACTTCAATTCTTGGAGAATGTTCTTTCTACAAAAGTGTTCATTTTCAATCCCACTCTTTGAGAACAGCCTGTTGGAATAGAAACAACGTTTGGTAAAACTCTTCCAAAAATGTCCTTAGAACAGGAAAAGAACAAAAATAGCATTTGGTTGGCACTTTATACAAAATCAGTTCTTATCACTTAAGACTCAATGAAGTTTCTACACAGAATCAAACCATAATGAGCATCTTTACATGTACTTTACCATGAGGGTTCACCAACAAAACAAGCCACTAAGAAGGTAAAAAATAATAATAATAAGAAAAGGGGGGGGGATAAAAATAACTAAAGGAAGAAGAATATTCATGGGTGTTACCGCCAATTACTTAGATTTTTTATTTTTATTTTCAATCATGATAAGATAAGATGGATACAACAGTGGATAATGGCAGAGAAACAATTTTCAAGCCTACAGAGTCAACGATCATTTACCATTGACCCTGAGGTCTTGATAATTCAGCTAAAAACAAATGAACATAAGTAACGGACCTGAAGCTGAAATTTATAAATTTATTATGGAATTACTCGACAATAACATTGCCAAACGCGTCAGTTGAATATCAACTGTAACCCCAGAATGCAAACAGAGAGCATACACAGAAGGAATCCTCATCAGTCCATTGAAGACAGTATCAGGTTTTGTCTCCCTGAGATTCGAAAGAAGGAAGAAAGTAACGAAAGAGGGAATAGAGAAGGGTCTAAATTTCAGGGATTAACCATTTCAGCACAGTGTAAACAAAAATAAAACAGAAGAATAAAAAAAATTATATGAAATCGTCCAATTAAATAAAATAAGGAATTCTCTCACATCTCCAGCTTCTATTTCTGATTCCAGTTTTGAAAATAATCACAGTAGAAGAACATTTAGCCTCGTAGACAACAAGTAGAGGTGAAAAACTACACCAGGAGAGAGGGAGAGAGAGACGAAAATCCTTCGAAGAAGATTGTCCACGGTGCTGAGACTTGAGACCCCCTTTCCAAGGGTTTCTTGTGAGTTGATGAGTTTTTATTGGGAATAGTTGAAAAAAGGAAAGGGCCTTGTTCTTTTATCTTGTTAAAAGAACAAACAAAACACTTTTTTGGTGTTCTTACAATTTATTCTAAAGTCATCCTTTTTTCTGGTTCATTCTGAGAATACAAAAATGAACCAGATGCAAAACGTGTTTCTGTTCTATTTGCAGTCCCACAAAATAGAAGAACACCAGAAGCATTCTCGCAGAGTGTTATCAAACGGCACCTAAAACACCTTTTTAAAACTATTCCTCTGACATAGAGAGTTTTTGGGAAGGCTAGGAATCTTTGGGGAAAAAGGGAATACCTCGAAGTTTGAATCTTTCACAAATTTGCTCAAATGCTGTCCCCAACACTTTGTTCCAGCAAGAAATTATATGTGATTTTGCCAAAATACAAAAACTGAGATATTTATTTTGAGTTTTCCTCTGACAAGCGAAACCACTAAAACTCACGAATCTGATTTGAACACTGCTTTTTTATAAAACTGGTTCAAAACCAATGTTTCGGATGAAATGCTGAAATTTCTGTTGAAACCCTGCATTCCTACTGAGGCTTACCCGGTTTTGTTTCTACCTTAGCTGAAACCGAAATGTTTAACAAAATCTTCATTGTTTTAATTGAGATTTTGAACTATGCTCGTGGGTGGACATTTTGCGCAAAAATGCCAAAGCTTAGGACTGACTCGAAACTCAGCCCTCCGAGTAGCTTGCATAGGGGGGACAAGCACTGGGTAATGGCCCTTTCTGGCTAAACAATTCTTTAAGTGTGGTAAAGTAGTACACTAGATTAAGTGTATACTATTTAATTAAAATGTGAATTATATCTAATTGTGTATGATTTTTGGTGGAATTATATGCTTTGAATATAAGATATAATAATGCTTAGCCTTTCTAACTGTTCTAAGCATTGTTCTTTTGTGTAGTTATTCCTGGAATTCTAGTGAGTTTGGTAATGTTTTCTGGTTCTAATTAATGTCATTTTTTTTTTCGGGTGCAGTACTTTTTGTATGTGTAGACGCGATGTTTAAGATTGCAGAGGATCTTTCAGGATTTGGGATTTTTCGTCTACCTGGAGCTAGGTTTTGAGGTTTCTGTAATTCCGGAGCTACATCAGCTAGTTTTGTTTCTGGTTGTCTTTCAGAAAGAAGAATAGAGCAATTATGGTTTTGTTTTTGTCTATTTTTAGAAATGGAATTCTTCACCCATTTGCTTGCTAATTGGCACAACGGGTGTTCAGGTTGCAAGTTGTTTTCCTGCGTTAGACCATTTTTTTTAATATACCTTATTTCTTATCCTGATTTTACTTTCAAACTTAAGTGTTGTGCTTTGCTATTAATTTTACTTAATGTTGCACATTAGCCTTCTACGTATGGTAGATTTATGCATGTCACGGTTTGGGGTGGGAAAAGCATTTAGGAGGCATTTTATAGCATTCATTTTACAGGAAGTGGCCTTAGTTGCCTTTCCTGCTCTTTAAGGTCAAATGGAGTTTGTGATTATTAGTGCGTAATTGGGTCGTGTGCTAACGTGCCATACGAGAAATAGCAGTGAATTTCGCCCCCACCTTTAAATCAGTTAGTTGGACTTATAATATTCAAATAAAATACAGTCCTTACGATTTGGCATCCTGGTTTCTTCTCTCCCCAAGGGAGACGGTTGGGAGTTCAATGTTCCCCCTTATCATTAATGAAATTAGTTCAAGTGAAGGTGGAAAGTTGAGTCCACATCTCCTGCAGCGAGCCGTGAGATATGGACATTGGATGGTTGGGACTATCTAGGCATGCTCTCCAAGGGATTCCCAGCCACTCGATGTTCACTGCTCTGGTGTAGCAGCTGCAAACAATTTTCACACAGAAGTCTGGTCTTTGTCTACTCGAAATGGGGTGCATCTTTATTGGATCATGTTTTGGATGCACTCAATTCTCAACCGAAACTGGTGTCAAAACCATTAGATTGACACCATGGTGCCTGTGATCAGACTGGTTCAAACAAACCAAAACCAACTGATAGAAGTAGACATGAGTTGAATTTTTCTGTTTCTTTTCAAACAAAACATATTTAAGAAAGGTATTAATACGTGGTTTGATAAATTAAGTTCTAAAAATCAACATGTGGAATGGTCTAATCCAAACATCTATCCATTGGTTAGAATCATCACATAATCATTCCATGCCATACCATGAGGATAGGACCGGATTTTCCGAAGGCCACAATGAATGGAAATCAGTTCAACATGTGATGGTTGTCTTGTACCTTCGATCACTGCATCTATTTTTTTTTTTTGGCAAGATTGATCACTGCATCAGTACGAGGTGAAATCTTCTCCCTTCTAAATAATAGTGCAGTGTTACTAGTGCTACTCATTTGGCATATGAGATGCCATTTCTCACTTCCAGTGTAGTGCTCTCGTCGATCTCCTACCATCCTCAGCGCATCATGAATGGATAATGCGTCGGCCACTAGCATTATCATCATTTCCACAAGATATCAGTAGGATATTTTTTACTAATAGGATTCACAAACATTCGCTTGGATTTGAATCATGAATATCACAAATATGTTTTGCCAATTAAATCTATCCAAGATCATATTTGTCCTTCAGTTTTTTAAGGCATACATGTATTTGTCATGTATTTTCCCGGAAGTCATCTTAGGCATTTCTGTTCTTCTAATTGTGTACTCCTTCCTTGAGCATTTGAAGATCTATTTTGTATATTTTTTGAGGTTGAAAATGCTATTACTCATAGATAGTGTGAGCGTCTTGAGCCTCCTTAAAGCTCAATTATCGATTGGGGAAATACTAATTATTTTTCGTCCTCTTATGCCAAAGGATGCCATGTGGCGTGTTGGTATTGATATATGCAAATTTCATTTTTATTTATGAGAACCAAACAAAACATTAAGATAAAGTATCCTGATGTGGTGAAATCTGATCAAGATGATCTTCATTGCATGACTGTGTTCTACGCTAGTCATGCACAGAAAAGTTGACAAAAGAGAGCTGGCCTGATCTGGTAGGGAACTCTCGGATGCCAAAGTCAAAGTTCACAACAGGTGATTCAAATCCTAAAAGAATCAATCCCCTTTTTGGGAGCTTACTTTGGTATTTATAGTGGTTGGCTAGTGGTTATTATGGAGAGTCCTCATTTGGCAAGAGTCCATGTTTGTCAGGAGTGTCTAATTAGGAAGTTGACTTCTTACTGGGGTAGGAGATCTCTGGAGAGAGAGCAATTAGGAAGCTGGATCCTTATCTTGGGGAATCCAAATATGTTGGGAACATGCCCACACTCCTAAATGTGTTTTGATGATAACAAACAAATAATGGCTTTAACCATGATTGTTAAGTGATGCCTATACAAGAAGAGTTTGTCAAGCCAAGTGTATTCCAAGAATCCAAGCTTCAATGAGTCAAGACATGAAGCTCAAAGACATGGAATTGCAAAAAATAAGAAAAGAAGATGAAGTGCCAAAAGTGGAAGTATCAAGTGGAGATAAAGAAGTCAAGTATCAAGCAAAGATGAAGATGCTTAGGATAGATTAGTCTCTTCATTGTAATTTGTAAATTCTCTCTCTCTCTCTCTCTCTCTCTCTATATATATATATATATATATATATGCACACACCTCATGCATTTGTTGCATCATATTAGAATGACCATAGGACATACTTTGACCAAGTATGAAAGTCCCTAAGTGGTATGGAACATATTAGGAAAAATATGTTTGAGTGAAATTTTAGTGAAAACCACATTGACCTGACTCAAGGGTATTTTGGGTAATCTTAAATCGGTATCAAGAGATAGACCCTTAATAAAATTTGTAGAAAATCGAGTCACGATTCCAACGCAACTGGAATCGGGTCAATTCGAGGTCTGACCCAAATGATATGACGAAAATACTGACAATTGGTCAGTATGATAGAAATCTGTCAAAGCAGGATAGAGCTTGGGGGTGGTTGACCGGATGAAACCCTCGGTTGATCGATCTTGCCTGGATGATCTCCACCAGGTAGTTTTTGGCTCCAACGGCTCTTGGTGGTCGACTGGTGGACCCAGAGTATGACCGTTAACCCAGATTTACTGCCTAACATGGCCACCTAAACTCACCCATAAATACCACCAATGTTATCAATTAAATATCAATTTATTCTAAGCATTAGAGCACACTTTTGAGAGCATTCAAAGTCAAAAGGCATTATAAGAAGGAGGTCAAGTCTTTATCAAAGTCTTCCTCATTTTTCTATTCAAGTTAAAGACTAGTGAAGATTTATAAAAGGTGCATTCATTTCATTATTGCATATTTCATTTGCACCACACTAGAGGTAACCATTTTCTATTCCACTACTTTATTTCTTTGTTTTTACATTAAGTCCTAGATTGTACTTAAGTTTGTGTAAGGATCCTCTTATCCTTAAAAGAGTAAGGTGTCTCTCTACTTTAAAGGAGATTGTAAAGGTGTCTCTCTACTTGAAAAAGGGATTGTACAGATACTCTTATCCTTAAAAGATTGTATACAAATTTCCCTTCCTACCTACTGTACTGAAAGGGAAGAGCTAGTGGAATACCTTTCAAGGGGATCTTGTAGGGTGTGGACTAGACTCAGGTTGAATCGAACCACTATAAATCTTGGTCTCGTGTGGTTGTGATTCTTTTATTCCGCTTTTTATATTTTGCAATCACACTTGGGATTCACAGTAATTGAAAAGATTTAAATTATCACTAGCATAACCTATTCACCCCCTCTAGGTTATTTTCAAAATAGAGAACCGATTCCCTACTTGGAGAGTCATTGGTTAGACAAATCAGCTTTAAGAGATTGCTCTTTTGTATGGCAAGTGATAAGATTTGTTGAGTTGGCGGGGAAAGATCCTTGGGATCGCTCCACAACCATTGAGATCAGATCAGACATAGTTGACTTAGCTAGAGGCTAGGTGCTAATGCTTGACCAAGTTGGAGGCTTGGTGTACAGGTGACCGATTTGGGGATCAAAATCCTCTGTTTTTCCCATCCATGTTTTTCCTTGTTTTGCTACATGCAGAACGCGACACGTGGACAATAAAGAGACCAACGGTCAAGATTGGGTGAGGATTATTACATCCGGTGCGTTGGTCTTAAAGTTGTCCACGTGTCGCGTTCTGCAGATAGCAAAATAAGGAAAAACATGAATGGGAAAAACAGAGGATTTTGATCCCCAAATTTGGTCACCTGTACACCAAGCCTCCAACTTGGTCAAGCATTAGCACAGGTCATCTTGCAGATGGCAGATGGCCGAGCTGAGTCAACGCACGGGTCGCCTGACAGGAAGGTTGGTACATCGGTACTTATGTAGTCTTTGCCACGTGTATATATAGGTTTGGCTGGTCATTATTTGGCCCATCATAAGCCCCAACTTCAATAGGTCGGGGTCTGTATGTTGGAGTCAGCAAGGCCTCAGACCAATCATGCCGAGGGAGGTCTAGTGCGGTTATTCTTTTCGGATCATCTCTCAGGGTCGGGGCTAACAAAGCATTAAATGCGCTCGTAAATAGTCATCACTCAATCTGGACCATCTATTCCGATGCACCAGGGCCATTTACTCCACCACCTTGGCACCTATAAATAGGACAACAGTTTCCTTCATTTTTGTCGTGCTAGATTTGAAGCTCAATTCAGTTTGACATAGGTGATTGGCTTGATTTCGTCAAGTGTTCAGCTCAGTGTTGAGTAGCAGTCCAAAGTTGCATTCCATAGCTCGACACTAGTAAGTTAATAATTGCCTCACAATCCTCTTATTGAGGATTTGCCTCAATATGTACCAGAGCGAGGGTGTGGCCGAGCTCAAGTGGTAGAGCCATCTCCTTGGGAGGTTATGAATGATCAACCTCCTCCTTTAGCTATCATTCACCCTCAGATATCTCGGGCGGCTTAGTTGGATCTCAAGCCCACCATGCCGATAGGTCATTAGGGTGAGGCCTCAGATATTGATGAAAGGGAGGATTCTTTGAGTAAAAGTTCAGAGGATACCAAGTCCAAGGAAGAAGGGAGTGACCAGGGCTTAGTCTCCTCCTCTGGGCAACGTCATGAGACTTGCTCCTCCGAGAGCACCCTCTTTGTAAACAATATTTGGAAGAGGAATCGGATATCGAAGGATGTCGTGCTCCGAGTGCCCGAAGGTGACAAGGTGGCAGACTCCTTTGATGGCTATGAGGTGTGTTTGTACGAGTGGCCTTTCAAAACAACCTCCGACTTCTGGTGCTCTACCTTGTCTATACAGTGCTGAGCCATTAGCATCTATCGCCTAACCAATTGATACCAAACTCCTGGAGGATCCTCCTTGGGTTTGATGTATTTGTGTCCAAGCTGGACCGGACCCGTTAGTGCAATAGTCTTTAGCCACTTCTTCATTCTGTAGAAGCATAGCTCTGGGTGGTATTATTTCACCTGTCTAGACAAGAAGAGGCCCTATGCCACAATTAAGTTCTTCACGGCCATGCCCACCTCGGTGAAGAAGTGGAAAGGTCAGTTCTTTTTCGTGGCCATGGCAGGGAACCCATTCAGGTGTTAGTGGTTGGAGCAGTTTCTCAACAAGCTGAACCGAGCCCCCACACTTGATTAGGAAGACCACCAAATGGTGCAAATGTGCATTGACAGAGAGGTTGTGGGTGTCCGGATGTTGTAGGATGAGGCCTTCTTATGTGAGTAGGAACTCAACGAGGGTGAGGGTCCTTAGCTCGGTCTTGTTGTACCCCTTTTTTATGGCTTGTTTTTTTTTTTTTTTTTTTTTTTTTTTTTTTTTTTTTTTTTTTTTTTTTTTTTTTTTTTTTTTTTTTTTTTTGTTTTTTTTTCATACAGTGTTGGACATGAAGATTAATAGTAAGAAACTGTCTGTCACGGCGGCGGCAGCAACTAAGAAGGCTGCAGAGAAGGGCCAGGTGCAAGGTGCCTAAACTTCCTAGAAAGAGAAGGAGAAGGAGGTGAAAAGAATAATTGTTGTGAGTACAAGGAGAGAGAAGTTAAGATCAGTTTGGAATGAACAATAATAGTTGTTAATCTTAGGTTTTTGTATTATTTCGGCATGCATGCTTGAAGTTGGAGTTTGTTGAGCAAGAGCTTCACCTTGTTGAAGAAAATCCACTACCAAATCAAGGGGAGGGATTACAAGGCAAGAGAGAGAAAGTAGAGCAACACATCAAAGTTTAGGAATTTGGTAAGTTTGATTTTAAATTTTGGATGCACGATGAAATATTTGTATCAATGTAGTTTAGGATTTCAAAAAATGAATTTAGATAGAAAGCTCAAGGTAAGAAGCAGTGCATGGTGTTTTGGGTTTAAGTTTGGGACTTAGAGACTCAAGTTAGAGCTCAAAATCCACTTTTATGCATGATCCATCATGCCTCTTGGATCTGCCGACTTGCCACTTGAGGAACTGGTGTGCACCAGCTGCGTGAAAATAGACGTTCCATAGGGTTTATTAGGGAGAGATTTCCAGTCTGGGAACCAACATGCCACTTTTCTGCCGGTTTGGGGAACCAGCATGCCTCTTGTGAAGCAGTCTTGCTGGATCACCCTTGTTTGGTAGACTAACTACACAAAATGGTCGTAACTTTCGCATCCGAACTCAGATTGATTTGATTCTAGTTACATTGGATTCATTACTTGATAATATACAATTAGCATGACAATTCATCTCCTAAAACCTTCATTTTATATGGCCAAAATACCCTTAATATGAACCTTGCTGAAAGAGTAATGATGTGTGGAACCATGGTCCATTAAGAGAGTTTATTGTGTATGCTACCAGGGGACGATTGCCATGTATTGAGTGATTATCAAGGCGACATTTAAGCATGAGGATTGAGGTGAGTGGAACTTAAGTTATTTCCTCGAATTGGATGGTAACCAATATGCTATTAGATGGATGTCTATTCTAAAACAGAGTAATGTTTTGTGTTAGATATGAATGTCATTTGTATGTATGTGGTGTAATAATGGGAAAATTGTGATTTATTGAACTATGGTTATTTGTATAAGATTAATATGTGTTGTGATACTTGTGTGGGTGCCTCAATGAATGGGGAAAAAAGAAGTGAGTGTACTAAATTGTGTGGAACCTCACTTAGCAGGGAAAGAAGGAATGAGTATATTTGATGTGTTATGAGTAGGGATGTAAATGCATATTCAAAATCTGAATTTGAATTCACATCCATTTTCATTGAGGGGTATCCATATCTGGTCAAAGGGTCAAAGGATATCCATATCCAAATCTGAATTATCCGAAAAATAATTATCCGATCCAATTAATTAATCAATTAATGATTTTGAGGATTCTTGAAGTTTAGACAGGTTCTAGAGAATGAGAAAAAGAGCTAAGACAACTTAAAAATATGGATTAAGAGCAAATTGAATTCACTAGGGGAAGGAAGGTCTGGATTACATAAGTCAGAGAGTAAACGGATAGTCAAAATCCGAATTCGATCTGCATCGGTATCCGTTTAGGGGATTCAAATCTAGTCAAGGAATATTCAGATCCAATCATATCCAATCCGAATTTGATCCATTTACATCCCTCGTTATGAATTATGGTGTACCTCACTTAGCGGGAGTAGAATACAATGGATACTCTCACTTAGCGGGGGAAATAGGAGTGAGACTTCACATGGTGACTATTCCACTACAGGTGGTTATGGCATTGAAGTGAAGTGGAAGTGTGAAATGGAAAGCATGAATATGACAATCTATGTATAATTGTGATGATATGTATAATGGATATTTATATGAACATAAATGTGTTATGAAACCCTGATTTTATTATGTATGTTTCAGATGGAATAATTCAAGTATGTTTTAATCACCGAGTTGTGGTAGTTCACCCTTGTGAATATTTTCTTTTCTTAGCAGAGCTTTCACTCCAGGGAGGTTGGGAGACTAATGTCTGAGGAGAGAATGAAGACCATTCATCTTTTGTTTCGTTTAGAGTTTTTATGTAAATGCTAATATTTTAGTGCAATGTGAATCCAAATAGTAGGCATAAAAATTCTGAAAATGCCTACAAGGAATTGAACAATTTGTCCACTGCAAATATTTAGGACCATGAGTTTACGTACAAGTGTACATATTGTAAGTTCTTGCTACTTTTTGACACCTCTTCTGCTCATGTTGTGTTGCTATCTTTCTAGTTTCTAGGTCTTACAATCTCCGCTTATGAGGGATGTTGTGTTCTTATCTTTCTAGCTTCTAGGTCTTACAATCTCCGCTTATGAGGGATGTTGTGTTCTTATCTTTCTAGCTTCTAGGTCTTACAATCTCCGCTCATGAGGCTTGCACCATTCCCTTATCCCGGGTTTGGGGGAGTTATAACTAAAATGTACAAAAATAATATATGAATATCATATAATAACCTAAATCTACTATAAAGGCAAGAGTGAGATATGAACTACATGAAGGTGTAGAGAACATATAACAGAAAGAGAACATCCTATGTGAAAAAATCATGAGATGATCATCCATATAATGTCATAATACCGAGTGCAATCAACAGGCATGACAATATATAGACTGGACAAAAGAAAACTAAAACATGAACATTTGAAGAACATAAAGTAATAAGACTTACCTTTATCATGAAGCATATTAAAATGAAGGAGAAAACACAAGGAAAGAAATAAATAGTCCTTGATAAAATCATGATACAACAATATTATTAAACATTAAAAGAGATCAATATCCTAAAAACATCATTAACAAGTGAGGAGAAACTGAACCTAACGTGTAACATAATACATTCTACGACATGAAGTATGATGCAAAACCTAATCTAAGGAATGCAAAGAGAAGATGGAGAATATAACATGCAAGGTTAAATGGATAAATATAAGTGCAAATTAGATATTAAAACAACAAAACATGGGTGTGTGTGATCCTTACCTAGAGAAACAGGATCACAGACACCCTTGGTCTGTAGTGACAAGAGGAGAAAGAAGAAGATGCAAAAAAGAGATACATGCAACCAAAGATAAGCTTAAAACCCTATTTCAATGAAGATCAACATGGAGAAGATGTTGGAGGTTGATCTTAACTCAGGATTGAAGCTTTGACTCAGATTTATCACCCACCACTTAGGGTTCTTCAAGCTTCTCACTCTTCATTCATACTTAGGCAGAGGCATAATGTAGCCAAAGAGTTCAAAGAGGGAACCCTCAAAATGTGAGAAGACCTCATATTTATAAAATTGGAAAGGAGTACACTCTAAACTCACATTCTAGGTCTCATAACCCCATTCAAATCGTCCATTCATGATTCCGCCAAGCAGTTGTTCACCAACAGTGAAAAAGAGTGCTAACATACTTTGGCCAGTCAAAATCCACCAAGTGTTTAATCTCATATAGGAGCTAACTCGGGGTTCAAGGAATGAAATTAGATGTGTTCTTGGGCTCCAAGGATTAATCTTATCTCACAATAGTCATCAATAACTCGAAATATATGGAGTCTACATTTTCTAGGAACTCCAAGGATTTAACATTGAGTAGGCTCGATTTGACAACCAAAATGATAACATCAACAATAGAGATATATCGAAGAACAACATTCGACGACGAGTTGGGCATCTCAATGTCAAATAGAACTTGCTATCTATCAATATGTGGACCTGATAGGGTCAACTTCTAATGGGTACTGTTCGACGTTTTAAGGGACTTATTCGATAATGAGAAACGTTGAGCAACAACCTCTCATTAGCAAATCAAACCCTTTGAATGGTGACACCTCCACGTGTGTCCAATGTCACATTTTTCCTCCATATCTAGTTCACTTATGATGAGCTAGATCGAAATAAAATTGTGTTGGACCATACCCATCAAGGGTTAGTCTTGGAATGTTCAGATTCCTATATCTTGGGCTTCGTAAATAAAAATTGAGTGATTAAATTTTTTTTTTGTCTTGGTGGACAATACTAGATAATAAGAGATCGATAACTCCAGTGTGAGTTTTATTTAACTAAAAAAAATACTCTTCTCCCAATGAAAGGAAAATAAGCTTGTTTTCGTACTAAGTTTAGATATGACAAAATAATTCATCATTCGGATATAGTGGCAAATTTCTGGGGTATATATATAACCACTTCCATCATGATTTCCCCCTCTAAGGGCATTTTAATCATTTTGCATGGACTATTTGTAGACGTGTTCAGAAAGCATAAAAAAACTCCCAGCTCCATAGATATAAAGTCACTCAGCCTTGAGGGATACTTATTATTGATTTTGATTTGATCAATTTTTTTTTTCAAGTTTCTGGTTGATCTGACTAAGGATCTTTCTGCAAATGGTAATTAACTTCTTTCATTCTCTGCTATTAGACACAACAACAATAAGAACAAAAATAACAATCATAACCTTATCCCAACTCAATGGGGTCGATTGCACGGATCCGATATAGATAAAAAAAAAAGCAGTAGGTACAGAAGCATCACATGAACATCCCCTACAATGGGTCAGCTACACGGGTCCACATCCTCTATAAAAATCTATCCGAGGTTATATTAGAATCGAGCCCTACCATCTGCTTATCTTTTCTTATCACTTCGTCAAAAGTCAGTTTGGGTTTGCCCCTGCCTCTTCTAGCTCCATCCAATTAAATTTTGTCACTCTTATGGGGGGCATCCAAAGGTCACCATTGAACGTGGCCGTACCACCTCAACTGGTTCTCGCGGAGCTTGTCTTGGATTGTTGCAACTCCCAAATCATTTCTAATGCTATCATTCCTTACTCTATCTCTCCTTGTCTTGCTGCACAACTCTTTCAACATCCTTGTCTTTGCTACATTCAATTTGTTCACCTTACTCTTCTTGACTGCCCAACACTCTGCTCTGTATGTCATTGCTGATCGTATAACTGTCCAATAGAATTTTTTCTTGAGTTTAATAGGCATGCATTTGTCCCATAACACTCCCGACGCACATCTCCTTCTCATCCATCCCACTTTAATTATGTGGGCAATATCGTCCTCAATTTCTCCCTCCTTGCGAAAGATGGATCCCAAGTATTTAAAATAGTCCCTCTAAGGTAGGGCCCTGACAACCTGAACCCGCCCTAATCTGCCCTGAGCCCGAACAGGTCTTGGGCTAAGTTTTCTAACCCCGAGGGTGGGTTAGGATTGAAAAACACCAACCCTGGGTCAGGGTTGGGTCGGGCTCGGGTTGAGGCATAAGCCTGGCCCAACTTGGCCTGAGTAATTTAGGCATCGTTTGACAACGTTTCTGGCGTTTCTATGTCCAGAAACAATAGAAATATAAATTCACATTTCTAGGAACAGAAACAGATTTTTGGGTGTTTGATAAACCTGTTTCTTGAAACGGTTTTCGCACATATGCTGTTTAATCATGGTTGTTCTCCTTGTTAAGTTTTAGTAAAACACAATGTTACTCTCAACTGTTAACTGATTGAGGCCTTTTAACAAACAAAATGTAGACTAGATTTCGTTTGGTTCAATTCATTTTTTGTGAGGAACTGAGATGTGGACTGATAAAGCTGTCCATCGAAGAGATCCTTTCTCCTATGAGAAGAAGAAGAGAAAGAAGTAATAGCTACTTAAGAAGAAAAGGAACATGCAAGTCAAGCCACAAGGCATCCCAACAAAGCATAACCCAAATCAGATGATCATCAACAAAATACACATCCAAAATCAACCAAAGATCACAGTTCCAGACACTAACAAAAAGATAAAAACAAAGAAGCTTAAACAAGTTAACCGAACAAAGAAAACCCCCTTTCTGGGCACGGTCAAAGCAACATTACAGAATAAAACTCAAAACTGGAAAATTCCACCTCTTCTACATTGATACACTTCAAATAACCAAAGATCGATTAAATAAGGAGCCAAAAAATGGCATCCATAATCAACAAAATTTTGAGAAAATTAATCCTTAAAAATACTACCTAAAAATAACCAAAATCGTACTTGTAGAAGCGAGGAACCAAAACCCTAGTAAAATCTCTCCAATTCTTCCATTTCTCCTCGTCTTCTCTCCTCTCTCGAGTTGCAGAGGGAAATGGAGTTGTTTGAGCTTGAGAACAGAAGTGTGTGTTCACAGGTCCCTACTCTTCCTTGGCTTGTCGCAAAAGAGTAGGGTTTTCAGTGGTCAGTGCTTTTGAGGGTTTTTGAGGGTTCACTTTCACGAGATGTAGTAGGCTATGGTTGCTAGTGACCAGGTTCACCAAAGCTACAAATGCAGACAGAGCATAGCCATGGAGTTGTTTAAGCAAGAGAGAGAGAGAGAGAGAGAGATGGAAGGCTCATGGGAGTGGAAGCTTTTCTTTTACGCGAGACAGAGAGGTAGAAGGCTCACAGGATAATAGGCTTTTTATCGGGAATAAGTCACATGATTACAACCTTCAATCGTTTCTAGAAACGACGAAACTAATCAACTAGTTTCGTCAAGTCCGTTTCTAAGAATAGAAATCAACATAAATTTTGATTTATATTTATGAAAACAAGAGAAACGAAACAAGTTTATCAAGCGGTATTTAGCCTGTTTCTCTGTTTGAGAACAAGAAAACACAAAAATGATAGAAACAGATCATTATCAAACAGTGCCTTAGCTCTTAGCTCCAATCTAAATCCAATGACCATACTCACAAAATGAAATCCAACGACCATGAAAACTCCAGATCTAATGGATATAAAATCTAAAAAGTGAAAACCGTAGCTCGAAGCTAGACCAATCGGCTCTAAATACTCTTTCGGCTTTCCAAAAAAATAAGAAAAACCTCTAAGAAGAACAAGAAGAAAAGACAGCAGCGAGGTTGACTCTAAATGCCTTGTTAGTTCCAATCTAAATGTTTTCTCTGCATACTCTCTCTTTGTTGGTTGTGTCATCGTGACCTATACAGTGACGAACTACGGCCGACTCTATAATTTAAGCAGCTGTACAACAAAGAAAAGGACTAAAAGGTACATCTCTGATCCCTCCCTCTTACAAATTACATGTCTGAATAGTTTATTTGAAGTGTTGCTGGTGAATCTGTACAATAACGGTTACAACTTTCATTCTTGAGAGAGAGAGAGAAAGAGAGAGAGAGGATTTAATTATGGTTCACTGGGATCGATCCGGAGTCTAGTGGTTGAAGTTGGGATTCTCGTTGGGTGAGATACTATGGACTTCTAGTGGGTTCTGACTTCTAAATATGAAGTTTCATTCATGGTGGTTTTTCATTTTTTAATCATTTTGGATTGATTTTTCATTTGATTGTTTTGAAGGATTCTAGAGAATGATGTAGCTAATTTTTTTAATCATTTTGGATGGGTTCTAAATTATTTTTTCATTCATAGTGTGGTTTTTCAGTGGTTCAAAATTGTGTAGTGGTTAGTTGATCTATTGGTATTTCATTTTTCTATAATTTGTGTAATTTATTAATATATAGGATATGAATGGAAAAAATTGGTAAATTAATCCAATCATTACAGAAGCCAGGGTCAACCCAACCTATCTCAACCTAACCCTGACAGGGTAAGTTAGGGCCGAGTTGGGTTGATATGAACCTGGCAGGGTTGGGCCTGAACGTGAACCCAACAAGGTTGGGTTGGGCCGGGCTTGGGTTGAATTTTGAGGACCTAGGGTTGGGTTAGGGTCTTAAGAAACCTGGCCCAACCTGGCTCTATTACACCCCTACTTTAGGGTAACTCTTGCTCCGCAAGTTTCACCACTCCATTCCCTTACCTAGTTTAACTGAAGGGGCACATCATACTCTTTCTTTGTTCTACTTATCATAAATCCTCTTCATTTCAAACTTGATCTCCAGAGCTCCATTTTAGTATTAATCTCTTCCACTGTCTCATCTATCAATACAATATAATCAGCGAATATACATCATGGAACTGGGTCTTGGATGTGCCTAGTTAATTCATCCATTAGAAGTGTAAGCAAATATGGACTTAGAGCTGTTCCTTGGTGTAACAATGTGGGCTTCAATAAATTTTTCTCATAGTTCCATGATATGACTCGCTAGTTTTATACCTCTATAGTTATTGCAATTCTGGATATCCCCCTTGTTCTTATAGATCAGAACTAAAATGCTTCTCCTCCAATCATCCGTCATAGTTTTTGTACTCAACATCTTTCTTGTTAACCAGCTTGGTGAGCCAAGACACCCCAAGTCATCCAAGGCTTTTCCACACTTCGATTAGGATCCCATCCGATCCTGGTGCTTTATCTACATTCATCTTTTGTAGGGCCTCTTTAACCTCGATTTTGGTAACATGTTGTAGTTATCCATGAGGTGTGTTGACTTGATGTCTACTCCCCTCAAGGTATCTCCATTTAATAAGTTGTAAAAATAATCATCACATCTCTTCATAATGTCCTCATTCCATACAAGTACTCTACTATCCTCACTTTTAATGCATTTGACATGGTCCAAATCCTTGCTCATCCTTTATTTTTATCTTAGCTATAAATCTTTTTTCCCCCTTTCTTGGTATCAAGATTTTCCATACCGGTCATCATATTTCTTTACCCTTGCTTTCCCCTAAAATCTTCCTAGCTTTGTTTATGGCTGTGTGATATCTTAGTCGGTCCTCTGCCTTAGTCTTTTGCTAAGTGTTAAAACAATCTTTCTTAGTCTTAATGTCGGCTTGAACCTCATTCTCCCACCACCAAGTCTCTTTAGGAGTTCGACATACATACTTAGATACCCCTAAAATCTCTTTGGCCACCTCCTTAATACAAATCGTCATCTCATTCCACATTTCGTTAGTATCCCCTTTGCAATCTCATTTGCCCTATCCAAGAATTTGGTCAGTAAAAGATTTTAGGAGAGCTCCTTGAAGTCGTCCCCATTTGATTTTGGTACTAATCTGTTTCACCTTCTTGTGTTTTCTCATACTGAAGCACATATCTAGGACCACCAGTCGATATTGAGTCATTAAGCTCTCACCATGGATAACTTTACAATCCTTGCCTAATAGTTTGTCAAACTTTACAGTAAAAAAGAAATCAATTTGACTTGCATGCTGTCCACTTTTGTAAGTAATTAACTGCTTTTCTCTCTTTTCAAAAAAGGTATTTGCAATGTTGAAGTTATATGCTATTACAAAATCTAGCACCGAGGTTCCCTCTAGATTCCTCTCCTCCACTCCATATTCTCCATGCACCTCTTTATATCCTTTACGATCTTTGCCCACATGCTCGTTTAAGTCCTCACACTAACGAAGAAAATAGTGGAAGAAACTAAAAATCGAAAACAAAGCATGAGCAATTCAAAAGAGGGTTCCAAAATCGTCTAGACAGATTCAATTCCTCAAACCATGGACTGTAAGACTGAAATGTGAAAGGTTGGAGAGTGTAAATTTATTGAAGTTGCATTCTAGAATCTAGACATGTGATTTGGTAAATTGAAAAAGGGGAAAAGAACTCTACCTGATCATGTGGCCCTTACGTCCAAACAAAAAAGGGATGAAATGATGGCCCTGCCCATGTGAAATACAAAATATCCACCCCCTCTTAATGCCCCTTTGTGTGGTAGCGTTCTTCTTCTATTGAAAAATTATATAAGTTGCATTATTCAAGTAAAAAAAAAAAAAAAAACTCCAATCATAGCAATCACTTTAGGAAAAAGATCCTCTCTAATACCAATGATCCTCGAACAACGGGTTGGGAGGGTTTGGACATGCATCCCTAGATGTTGGTAGGTGCTGGGATCGTGTCCCAACCCTCCCAGCCCTTGGATGGGTCGTTAGAGGCCCAAGTCGTTGGAGAGGAGCTCGATCCGTCACTTTATCCTTTTTATAGTTTTTAGTAGGAAAAAGATTTCCAATGCCAACCACTTAAGTCTTCCTAGCCATTAGATGAGTGGAAGGTAAATGGTTGGACACCTGATGTGTTTGGTTACATAATTCTTTAGAGAGTGTTTCTAGTGAAACACGGTTCTCTATTTTTTAATTCGTTTGATTGTATTTTGAGTTGGTTCTACATAGAAATATATAATTCATTTGAAACGCCTTGTAAAGCTAAATGTGCTTCATTTGAGAGTTAAGGTACATAGAAAAACTCACTTGTGACACACATAGTTCCAGCCCTCATACATATAGTCTTGGTTAAGTGGTGATTCATATGAATCACAAATATCGGGCTTCCATCGAAGAACCAAAAACGTTGATGAAGCTCTCCCATGGCTATTTGTAGACACCCAATTTTGTCACCCTCCCCTGGCTATGATGACTCACAGATCATGGATACGGCCTTTTGCTTCCAATCAATAGAGATGATAACTGACTAAAGTAACCTAATCCCAAAACGCTCCATACTCACCTAGGAACCCTGTGCGAGAGAAAAGAAGGGTCCAATTATGATATCACATATATGAAAGAATCTAGTCCAAAGCAACAATACGGATGGATAGTACTTAGAATCACGATTCCAACAATATATGGTACGTCAAAATCAGACAGTTGGATCTCCCGAAATCATCACCGGAAGGAAAAACCCATAAAAGCCCTTGGATTGGAATCTGGGCATATTCAATGGAATATTCTTGCACCCAACCACACTCATGCACAAAAAACCCCATGTACAACCAACCCCATGCACAACCACACCCATGCACAACCACACCCTTGCATAACTAGCCCTTAGCCCCCACGCGCCTCGTGTGCACCAAGAGCCCCCCAGCTTTCGCTTTCCCTGTGTGCACCAATACCCCAGCCCCCGCACGCCTTGCGTGCACAAGGACCCCAACCTCTATGCCCCCGCATGCACCAAGGCCCCAACCTCCATACGCCCAGCGTGCACCAGGCCCCAGCCCTCGCGCGCCCCGCATGCACCAGTCTCCAGCCTCGTGCATGCCCATGCCTGTGGCTCTACCCCACACCCACGCGGACCCACCCATCACCCACGCGGCCCCACCCCACACTCACATAGCCTTTCCCCTGCCCACAGGGCCCCGCACACCTATGTGGGCCCCCTAGCCATGTGGCCTCGTGCCTTGCGCCCTATGGCCCTGCACCCTACAACCTTACGCTAGTGGCCGATGGTCGACGGCCTGGCTTTGTGCATCGGAGACCCCACACTGTGCTCCAACGGCCACGCTCTGATGGTGGCAGCCTTGCTTTGGAGGTCAGATTTTAGGGAGTTCTCTTCACCTGCTCGTGTACCCTGTGCCACCTTGCTTGTATATCCAACACCGCTACACCTCATTGGCAAAAAAATTTACCTTTTTCACCCCATTGGTGGAAAAATCCCCTTATGCACCCCATTGGTTCAAAAAACCTATAAATACCCCCCTCTCCTTGAAATTTCACACTTGAGCTACTAGGTGAGCCTCCTTTGTTCGAGACACTCTACCCTTCTCTCCCTTCCCTTTGAAGTAATTAAATTCAGTTAATGTATATATGTGTAATAACTTAGCCATGCCTTTTGAATAGGAATAATTTTGGAAAATGATCATTCTCAAGCATCTAATAGAAAGACCGGTTGAACTGGGTAGATTGGGTGCCTAACACCTTCCCAACTCTACAACCTGAAGTGTACCCTAAATCTCTGTACCAGACCAACTTTTGGGCCCTTTTCTTAGGCCTATAACCCTAGGTGGTGACTCCAAACCCCTTTTGTATGATCCCAATCCCCCTTATTGGACCATTATCAAATACCGTCTCAATGACGATCCTCACACTCCTGCAAAATAGGCCCCCACGTACCTCTAAGTGGTGGTACGATGGTGCGGGGCCCACAGAGGTACACACAACACATCCCTCCCTAAGAAAGAGAAAGAGAGGAGAGAGGACCGAATGCAAGTCTTTTTTCCCTTATGAAGGGAAAGGGGATTTCGCCTGCTGCTATCCTCACAATGTCGACTCTACTAGGAACTTATCAAGCTTCTGACACTAGATGCTACCATTAAATGCAAGAACATTTTCCACCACATCTATTTGAAAATATGTTTGGCTAACCCCATATTTGTAATTGTATTCGCTAACTACATCATGCATTGTATTCGAAGTGAAATCATTTGGCGAGGGACTGTCACACCCCACTCCCACCACACCCAACTTACCATTAGGAATACCAATGGTATGAGTAAGACACGTACCTGTCTTACAAACTACCAGGATCTCTGATGGCAGTACCTTAGCATTTTTATAATCTCACAACACAAACCAACATAAGCAGTGGAATTAGAGTATAGTAGCGAAATTATAAACAATATGGGAAAACATCTAATGGTAATATAATAGCAATAACCGAGTTATTCTATTACATTCATCAATGACATATAATATAATCTCAAGAAAATATACAATCCACAACTATATCCATAAGTATCAAAATATGATATACAATCTCACGGTGTGGCATAAGCACATTGATCACAAGTACAGTTCTGATCGTGCTCCTTCGCTTCTGGCATCCACCAGTCGCTCACACCATATTCTGACCTAGAAGATACTGGGTCACCACCATTGGCACCACGGTACCTACATCATCATCTAAAAAGGGGTGTATACATGGGGTGAGCTTTCCAACTTGCTCAGTGAGGGGTGGGGCAAGCATATCCAAGTAAGATAATAGTACTAATAATTTATGATGCATGATTTTAGAAATTAAACACAGTCCATGATGCTCATGATACAGTTCATTTATTTATTATCCACCTAACAATACAAACTAAGTCTGGTAAATGCTACTATGGCACATTAGGCTATATCCCTCGTCTAGGAAATGACATCGACTACATAGTGATGCAAACCCTAGCCGTGATTAGAAGCCTACCGATCCTCGTATGCGTCCATGGGTCAGCAAACCCCTGATAACCCCCTCCTGGCAGTCACGGCACCGGTAATACATTGGCCACACCGGTACCGTGGGAGTGGCACTTCGGAAAGGCTCATCAAACATGCCACAATGGGTTATCCAACACCTCAACCCCTGTTGACAAAGGTGCGTAGTATAGGAAGTGATACCTAATCATATATATATTACATGCCTGCATAATGATACAGTTAGTATGGATTACACGATACCGGAGAGACCTCGGCCACAAAGTGAAACCCGAGACCATTTACTTAGATCTAGCATACATATCAGAGTTGCGTATAGACTACGAAACACTAGCAAGACCTCGGCCACAAAGCGTATCCATTTTCAAATGCAGTTCTGGGGTACATGATACCAGTAAGACCTTAGCCATAAAGTGTAACCCACGACTACAACTAACTCTAATGCACATAATCAATGCATGAATGCAACATACATACGGTAATCGCGGCACCGGTACCACCTCGGCCACGTCGAATTCCATCTCACACACACACACACACATCCAAACACACAACGATCATGGTATCAGTACCACCTCAGCCACACTGGATCCCATCATATCTAAACATGTAGCATATCATAATCATATTTGAATAATTACAATTAAACATACAATTCTAAACATGTGAGAAATTTAATGATAATAAACATTTTAGAAATAAACACAGTCCATCCCTCACCTTATTGATCTTTGTTTGGTTTAGGGTTCAAGTAAGGCCATCAATCGATCAACTCAATTTTGGCTTCGGGGCACGTGCGCTTCACTGTCCTAGACACAAATAGATTCATACATTAGTACGTGTTGGGAACATCGAGAGGGACCTACACAAGTCACCCCCAAAATGTACAGAGTAATGTCATTGGAAACAACCATCGAAAATAGGGCATTTCCACCAAAAATATTAGACCTGTTTTCAGTGGAGGTGACAGAGAGCACATAAGGCTCTATGTCCACTAAAAATATGCCACCAAAAATAGACCCAGTGGATCTGGTGGTGGTATAGGTTAGTCCAACCAATTTAGGGCTTTCCAGCTTGGGCCCAATTACCAGGATTTGTTTCATGGAGTTTGTAGGGGATGATCGAGCATCATTCTTATCCAAGAAAAGTCCAATTCCATGGAGCCGTTTGGGAGATACGTCAATTGAACGATCAAAACCCTAGTTGGTCTTTTGGCATTACAAGTTGCCAGAGCTCACCAGGCTTGGTTCGAGCTCGACAACAGCACTAGGAGGGTAGAACACCCATCTTACAACCTTAACATGGTGTATACACCAAGGATCTATCCATACCTAGCTTTGTCTAGGTCAAAACAAAGAGAGAGTGATATGAGAGGTTGTACTTAGCTCCGACAGCGATTTTGGTAACAAGGCAGTAGCCGGCACCAAGATAGGCCTCCAATCTTCTCCTTCTTCCTCTTCTTCTTCCTTCCTCTCCTCCTTCTCGCCTCTCCTACATTGGGCACAAAGGAAATGAGGAAATGAATCCTCATTTCCCAACTTATAACTTAAGTTGGCCTTAGGGTCTGTTTGGTTTGGACCTCTTTTGAGCCAATCGGGTTAAAATGAGTTTTGGGGCACGAGGACCTGCACATTTAGGTCCATAAGGTGTTCACATCAAGAGGAAGATGTGGTGAATGATTTGGGATTATCCAGAACCATTTATGATGCAAGTGACAGGACCCACGGGCATCGGAACCTAGACAGCAACCTTGGACCCACAGGAAACAGGCATCGGATTCATGCCCAGGCAACTTCATGTGGCTTGTTTCCGGTGGTCAAGACAGCTTGCTATCCCATGGTTGGTCTCGCACGGGTGGTTGCCCTCAGACATACCCAATGCTTTTCGACAATTATGATGCATGTCAAAAATCAAGTGTGGGGAGTCAGGTCACTTACCGTCTAGGATCAGAAGGTACGAATCCCCTCCAGTTAGATAGGCATGTAATGCACGAACATGTGGGGTCATCTCTACCCCTTTGGCAATGCATAGCCGTGAGCCAAAACCCGATTGTACTTTCGATCTTCAATCCAAGACCTGTCACCACAGTTTCAAATTAGATCGGATTAGGGCACGGGTGTGACATCCCCCCACCTTACAAGAATTTCATCCTCGAAATTAAACATACTTGGAAAATCAAACAATCCAGGATACTGCTTCATCATTTCATCTTCTTGCTCCCAAGATGCTTAATGTTTGGGGTGGTTCATCCATTTCACCTTGACGAAGGAAATGGTACTATTGCGAAGAATATGATCCTTCCGATTAACAATATTCTCTGAATACTCCACATAGGAAAAGTCCTCATCCAATTCACAGGGTATGTAAGTTAAGATGTGATTTGGGTCAGAAATGTACTTCCTCAATATAAATACATGGAAGACATCATGCGTACCTTCCAACTCTGGTGGCAAGGCTATCCGGTGAGCTACCAGTCCGATCCTCTCCAATACATCATACGATCCCACAAACCCTGGACTAAGCGTTCCCTTCTTGCCAAACTTTATCACCCCTTTAACTGGGAAAATCCACAAGAAGACCTTGTCTCCAACATCAAACTCTAGATGTTTCCTCTTAACATCAACGTAGCTTTTCTGTCTAGATTGAGCTGCCTTGATCCTTTCTTTGATCACATTCACTTTCTCACCAATAGCTTATATCAAGTCTAGACCCAAAATATGCCGCTCACCAACCTCATCCTAATAGAGTGGAGTCTAGCATTTCCTGCCATACTGTGCCTTGAATGGGGACATCCCGATGGTGGCCTGATAACTGTTGTTGTAGGAGAACTCAATAAGGGAAATGTGCTCATCCCAACTATAACTTATATCCAAGGCACATGCTTGGAGTAGGTCCTCCCATGTCAGAATAGTCCTCTCCGATTGACCATCGGTCTGAGGGTGAAAGGCAGTGTTGAAAGCCAACTGTGTACCCATAGCCTTCTGCACACATGTCCAGAACTTGGAAGTGATCTGGGATCTCGATCAGAGATGATACTAACTGGTACACTATGCAACTTGATGATGTTATCGACAAATAACTTAGCCAACTTATCCATAGAAAATACAACTTTGATTGGGATAAAGTGAGTTGCCTTAGTCAAGCGGTCCACAACTATCCAAATGGCATCCATACCCTTCTGTGTACGGGGTAAGCCTATGGCAAAGTCCATAGTAATATTCTCCCATTTTCACTCCGGAATAGGTAGGGACTGTAATAACCCATGAGGCCTTTGTCTCTCAGCCTTGACTTGCTGGCATGTGAGGCATCTGGACACATGTGTGGCCAGTAGGAACCTTTGAGGTCCTTGTACATTTTAGTGCTATCGGGGTGAATGGAGTATGGAGAGCTATGTGCCTCTCTCAAAACTGTCTCTCAAATCACCATCACTAGGCACACACAACCTCCCTTCGAACTTGAGAATCCCGCTTTCAGTCATCGAGAAATCTGGGTCTCTTTAGGTTCCTTCTTGGCATTCTGCTATCAGCTTCTACATCTCTACATCAGTAACCTGAGCTACAGTGATCCTATCCACTTGACTAGGTTGTACCACCAATGGTGATAGTGACAAGGTGACACCCTCTACCAATAGCTCTAAGTCTAACTTCCTGGCCTCATCTAGAAGATACTCACTGATGGTCAGTGATGCAATAGTCAGTGATTGGGATTTTTGACTAAGTGCATCGGCTATCACATTGGCCTTTCCTGGGTGATAGTGGATAGTATAATCATAATCCTTCATCAGCTCTAACCAACGCCTCTGCCTCTGCCTCACTTGAGACTCTTATGATCACTGAAGATCTCACTGTTCTTACCATACAGGTAGTGTCTCCAGATTTTCAATACAAAAATCACGGTTGCCAACTCCAAATCATGGGTTGGGTAGTTCTTCTCATAATCCTTCAACTAACGGGATGCATAAGCAATGACTTTTCCGTGCTGCATCAATACACAACCCAATCCCAGCTTGGAGGCATCACTATAAACAACCATACCACCTGTATTGGTTGGGATAGTCAAAACTAGAGTTGATACCAAATTTTGCCTTAGCTCCTTGAAGCTCTTCTCACAAGCATCAGACCACTCAAATTTTACACCTTTTTGTGTGAGTCGGGTCATTGGAGTAGCAGTACGGGAGAAGTTCTCGATAACCCTCTTGTAGTATTTGGCCAATCCCAAAAAACTACATATGTCTACCACACTCTTGGGGGTCTCCCATTCTAGAACTACCTTCACCTTGCTTGGGTCAACCTCTATACCCTTGGCTAAAATAATGTGGCCTAGGAAAGCCACTTGTGATAGCCAAAACTCGCACTTGTTGAATTTGGCATAGAGTTGCTTCTCTCATAGTTGTTATAGTACTAATCTCAGGTGAACAACATGTTCCTCTGCACTCTTGGAGTAGGCAAAAATTTTATCAATGAATACTATCATAAACTTATCTAAGACATCTTGGAATACTCGGTTCATCAGATTCATAAATGTAGTCGATGCATTGGTCAACCCAAATGACATTAACAAGAATTCATATTGTCCATACCTTGATCTGAAGGTTGTCTTATTGACATCACTATCCTTGATCCTGAGCTGGTGGTAGCCCGATCTAAGGTCGATCTTAGAGAACACCTTGGCACCCTACAACTGATCAAAGAAATCATCTATCCTTGGCAAAGGATACCGATTCTTAATGGTCAGCTTATTAAGCTCCCAATAATCGATACATAATCTCATACTTCTATCTTTCTTCTTGACGAATAATACCGGTGCTCCCCATAGAGACACACTAGGTCTTGAAGTTGCACCTGCAATTCCTTCAACTTTATGGGGCCATGTGGTAATGGGCCTTTGATAGTGGTGCCGAACCAGGGAGTAGGTCTATAGAAAATTTTATCTCTCAGTCTGGGGGTAAACCTATCAAGTCATCCAGGAATACATCGAAAAATTCCCTCACCACATCTAGCTTGGTCAATGGCCTAATCTCTACCTCAGTAACCATCATAGATGCTAAGTATCCTTGACATCCCTTATCCAGTAGCTTTTTCATTTGGAGTGTGGATACGATAATTTTCTTGGGTTTCCTGGGCTTATCCCCTTGGAACACAAAGTCATCATCATCACGAGGTCTGAAAATGATAGCCTTCTCTGCACATAGCACACTGGCTCTGTATACGGATAACCAGTCCATTCCTAAAATCACGTCAAAGTCAGTCATATCCAACTCAATCAAGTGAGCATTCAACTCATGATCACCTATGGTCACTGGGCAAGGCTCATAAACATAGTTCAAACTCACTACACTTCCTGTAGGGGTGCTCACAGCCAAACATTGAGTTAGTCCCTTAGGTGGAATTCTCATCTTCTTTACAAATGCCGGTGACACAAACGAATGCGAGGCTCCTGAGTCAAATAATACATGTGCAGGCAATAATGATATCAATAATGTACCTGTCACTACACCAGGTGCAGCCTCAGCATCTTCTACAGTCATAGAAAACACTCTGCCCTATGGTCTCTGGCTCTGTAGGGGCTATACTGATCTAGGGGCTGAATATGTCTACTGGGGCCTGGGTGGCATAGTGTAGGGTGCATCACCTAGCCTTCAGTGGGGGTATGTCCTCGCCATGTGGCCCGACTAATCACAATGAAAGTATCTCGAGCTCGATCCCGAAGACCGAGATACAACACTAGATTGGGAGGGCTGGGAAGTCTGACTAGCATCAGGCCTCCTAAATTGCACTAGCGTTGGGTTGACATAAGGCACGCAGAAAGATTTGCTGCCTCCCCTAGAATCAGTAGATCCCATTGGCCTCTTTCCCGTTCCTTGCTAAGCCGTGTAGTTATCCCTATGCCGGTCTTCAATAGACTTAGCCACTTGGGCCACCTCAACATAGGTTTGTAGTTTCAACCCCACAATGGTTGACCCAATACTTGGCCTCAACCCTTTTTCAAACTTCTTCACCTTGGCTCTATCACCTCTAAGATGCTCAGGAGCAAAATAGAATAGCTCCTCGAAGCGCTGCTGATACTCGAGCACAAACTGGGAACCTTGAACCAACTGAGAGAACTCACTCTCTCTTTTATCCAGGAAGCTTTTCGAAAAATAGTTCTCAAAGAAGGCCCCTTTGTAGTCTGTCCAAGTAGGGTCCAGGTTGCTAGCCCTCAGAATAGGCTTAGTGGCACTCCACCAATCATCTGCTTCATTTTGTAACTAATAGCCCGCATATAAAATTTTTTGCTCATTGGTGCAGCCCACTAGTCTAAAAACCTTCTCCATCCCACCAATCCATCTTGATGGATACAACGGGTCTTACCCCACCTTGGAGAAATATAGGGGCCTAAGCCATTGAAACTTCTCCATCATTTTTGTCAAGTATGTCTTGCCCTCTACATGGGCTTGAGCTTGTTCCTGCATTAGGTCTTACACATGCCCATGCACTTGTGCCCCACTAGATGTTTGAAGGGTAACCGATCCAATGGGTATTGGAATGGGTGTCGGTGGAGTAGGAGGTGCAGGCGGTGCATTGCAAGCTTCCATTACTACTTGGATTCTATTATCGATCCTTGCCATAAACTAGTTTTGCCTTTCTTCCACCTCCCGCACATGTTATTCATGATGGATGCCACATCTTGGGTTGTAAGCACAGGCAGAGCCAGAGGTGCATTGCGGGGTGTACCTCGATTCCTTGTAAGGGAGGTGGGAGGCATGGGTGTGATTAGGATGGGGGTCGGGTGTTCCGACGTGATATGATTCATGTGAAGGAATTCGATTACTACACATGCATAAACAAGGTTGCATGTAATTGGAACACATGCATGCATAATAGGTCCCACATATATACGACAGTCAAGATTAGGGGTCCACACATATTAGGATCCGATCACGCACATATCCCAATGAGGCACACCATCAAAGGACCATATAAAATTTAGATTTGAAAAATAACATGATTTATTTTTCAAGAGTCCACCGAAAACAAGGAGACAAACCACCGAAAATATGGTTTAACCCACCAAAAATATCAGTGGTATTTTCAATGGGCAAAACAAAGGCCAAAATCTCACTTTTCTTTTCACTGAAAACAGACATCGGAAGCATGCCCAGTGTTTCCGATGGGCTATTTTCGGTGGTACCAAATCAGCCATAAATAGGCTCGGGTCTTGGCTTATTCACACAAAACCCTATTTACTCTTGTGAGAAAGGTGTGAAAATGACCAAGGAGTCATTTGCTACCCATTCCCTACCTTCCTCGCGCTATTTCACTGTCGATCGGCATCTCATTCGCATCCAAGGTATGTTTTCTCTCTTTGTAACCTAGTTTTTGTGATTTTCTTCTCTGTGAGTTTTGCATTCATCCATTTAACTAGGTTTTCCATTCCAAATCCTTAGGAATCATCTTGCAATGATGTCTGGAAGCCGTGTATGTACCCTATGTGCTCTTATACAAAAGGAGCAAGATGCCGCTGAGCAGTTCAACCCAAATCTGTTCCGCTCTGTGGTTGAGTGAGACCGTTGTAAATTCTTTGAACGTCGTAATGTAGACTCAAGAGTCTATGTGAGGACCAATGACTTCCACACGTTCTATCTTAGTCAACGGTTTGAGGAGATCGGGTGGTACCGCATCCTAAAACCCAACAGATACTACTTCCCCACATTTATCAGGTTATTCTACTCCAACATGGAATGCTTGAACCGAGGTACTGAAGAGATGGGGATCACCTCCTATGTGAAGGGGGTGGAGATCTCATTTGACATAGGGCAATTGGCCAATATTCTGATGGTTAGCAATACTGGCGACCTAGTGTACTGCCCACCTCGGACTCCAGCATATGAATTTCAGAGTCCCGATACCTTCCAGGAGATTAATGATATGCTGACTAAGGAAGCCAAGGGATGGAACCATTTAGTCAACTATTTTGCTACCCCAAAGGTTGTGTACCGTGCGATTCAGCTAAATGTCCTCCCCACTTGTGGACATTATAATGAGGTATCTGCCTTGCAAGCCTATGTGACATACTACTTGTACATGAGGGTGCAGATACATCTGCCTTACCTCCCAATGTGGACCATGGTAATTCGGTTTGAAGGGCAGGATCACTGAGTAGGGAACCTATGCTACGGGCGGATATTGACTGACATCTTCTGCCACTTTGGGGTGGACTTGGTGGGTGAGGCACGCTTGGGTGAAGAGGTCACAGACTTCAACTAAGATTCTCTGAGAAAGATGACCATCGATCTACGGGAGGTGACACCTATTCCAGGAGAGGTCAGCAGCCTATAGAGGTAGAGGGTGGTGGTGCTGGTGATGCTGGTGGAGGTGCTGGTAGGGCAAAAGGAGAAGCTGCTAGGGTTGGTGGGACTCCACCACTTGATCCCTAGGCTATGGGTTCGATGGCAGCTTCTACATCCCAGAGTACTAAGGGTACGAGGCCTTACGGTCTCAATGATGTTATGGCCCGTCTGGATACCACTATGTCACTGATGAGAAGCATGGATAGCCGCCCCGAGAGCATGGATAGGACCTATTGTCTTATGGAAAATAGAGTGGCCTCCCTAGAGGTACAGATGCAGGCGATTGTCTTCCATCTAGGTATTCTGGTGCCTCCTCTAGGAATGCATGGTCCAAACCAGGCTCAGGGCCAAGGATAGAACCAGCAGCAGCAGTAGCAAGAGTAGTGGCATGTTCACCATGGTAGCTTTTAGGATTTTTTTTTTATGTTTTATTTGAGTTTGATGTTTTAGGTTTAGTTGAACTTTTACATTATGTTTGCTTCAGTTGTTTAAATTTCCTAGACTTAGGCTAGTTAGGATTTCTTGCTTTCAGTACTTTAATTTTTATAAAAAGTGTAAGCTGTGTATTCAAGTTCTTTATTATAATTAAACAGATTTAACACCTATGATTGTCTTCTAATTGTACAATTTCTAATATTGTTGTCTTGAGATTTTATTTAATCTTAATTTTGCTAAAATCAAGGTTTGGCTGAGATTGTGAGTTAAGGCAGAGAATCGCGCTCTGATACCATAGCTATCACACCCTACTCCCTACAGACCCAACTTACTATTAGGAATACTGGTGGTGTGAGTAAGACATGTACCTGTCTTACAAACCTACCAGGATCTCTGATAGCAGTACCTTAACATTTTCATAATCTCAAAATACAAACCAAAATAAGTAGCAAAATTAGAGTATAGTAGTGGAATTATAAATAAAATGGGGAAACATCTAATGGTAATATAATAGTAATAACCGAGTTATTCTGTTACATTCATCTATGACGTATAATATAATCTCAAGAAAATATACAATCCATAACTATATCCAAAAGTACCAAAATATGAAGTACAATCTCACGGTGTGGCGTAAGCACAATGATCGCAAGCACAGTCCTGATCGTGCTCCTCTGGTTCTAGCATCCATCAGTCGTTAACACCATACTCTGACCCAGAAGATACTGAGTCACCCGCCTTTGGCACCACGGTACCTACATCATCATCTAAAACGGGGTGTATACATGAGGTGAGCTTTCCAACTTGCTCAGTGAGGGATGGGGCAAGCACATCCAAGTAAGAAAATAGCAGTAATAATTTATGATGCATGATTTTGGAAATTAAACACATAGTCCATAATGCTCGTGATGCGGTTCATTTGTTTATTATCCACGTAACAATACAAACCAAGTCTAGTAAATGCTACTACGACGCATTAGGCTGTATCCCTCATCTTGGAGACAATGGCTATGTAGTAATACAAACCCTAGCTGTGATTAAAAGCTTATCAGTCCCTGTATGCGTCCATGGGTCACCTAGAAAACCCATGATAATCCCCTCCTGGTAGTCATGGCACCGGTAATACATCGGCCACGTCAGACAGGTTCCCACCTCCTGCAACAATCACATCATACCACGAGAGTGGCACTTCGAAAAGGCTCATCAAACATACCACAATGGGTTATCTAACACCTCAACCCCTGTTGGCAAGGGTGCGTAGCATAGGGAGTGATACCTAACCACATATATACTACATGTCTTCATAATTATACAGTTAGTATGGATTACACGATATCGGAGAGACCTTGGCCACAAAGTGTAATCCATCTCCAAATATAGTCCCGGGTACACGATACCAGAGAGACCTAGCCATAAAGTGAAACCTGAGACCGTTTACCTAATTTTGCATACATATCATAGTTGAGTATGGACTACGCAACACCGGTAAGACCTCGGTCATGAAGCGTATCCATTTCCAAATACAGTCCCGGGGTACGCGATACCAGTGAGACCTTGGTTACAAAGTGTAACCCGCGACTACAACTAACTCTAATGCACATAATCAATGCATGAATGCAACATACATAGAGCAATCACGACACTGGTACCACCTCAACCACATTGGATTCTGTCTCACACACACACACACACATCCAAACACGACAATCATGGTACCGATACCACCTCGGCCACATCAGATCCTGTCATATATTTCCATACAACTCATATCAAAATCGTAAAATGATAATGTAGCATATCATAATCATATTTGGAAAATTACAATTAAATAGGCAGTTCTAAACATGTGAGCAATTTAATGATAATAAACATTTTAGAAATAAACACAGTTCATCCCTCCCCTTGTTAATCTTTGTTTAGTTTAGGGTTCAAGTAAGGCCACCGATCGATCAATTCAATTCTGGCTTTAGGGCATGTGTGTGTCACTGTCCTAGACACAAATGGATTCATACATCAATACGCATCGGAAACATCAAGAGGGACCTACACAAGCTACCCCCAAAATGTACAGACAATGTCTCCCAATGATAGTAATGTCACCGGAAACAACCACCAAAAACAGAGCATTTGCACCAAAAATATCAAACCTGTTTCCGATGGAGGTGATAGAGAGCACATAAGGCTCCATGTCCACCCAAAATATGCCACCGAAAATAGACCCAGTGGATCCGGTGGGCTATTTCCAGTGGTGGTACAAGTCAGTCCAACAAATTTGGGGCTTTCCGGCTCGGGCCCTATTACCGGGATTTGTTCCATGGAGTTTGTAGGGGATATTCCTAGCATCATTCTAAGCTAAGAAAATTCTAATTCCACTGAGCCATTTGGGAGATACAATGATCGAACAATGGAAACCCTAGTTGGTCTTTTGGCATTGCATGTTGCGGGAGCTCACTGGGCTTGGTTCGAGCTCGGCAACAACACCCATCCTACAACCTTAACATGGTGTGTACACCAAGATTCTATCCATTTCTAGCTTTGTCTATGTCAAAACAAAGAGAGAGAGTGGTATGGGAGGTTATACTTACCTCCGACAGTGATTCCGACAACGAAGTGGCAGCGGGCACTAAGGTAGGCTCCAATCTTCTCCTTCTTCCTCTTCTTCTTCCTTCCTCTCCTCCTTCTCTCCTTTCCTACATTGGGCACAAGGGAAATGAGGAAATGAATCCTCATTTCCCAACTTATAACTTAAGTTGGCCTTAAGGTCTGTTTGGTTTGGACCTCTTTTGAACCAATCGGGTTAAAATGAGTTTCGGGGCACGAGGACCTACATATTTAGGTCCATAAGGTGTTCACATCAAGAGGAAGATGTGGAGAATGATTTGGGATTATTTAGAATCATTTACGAGGTGAATGGTAGGACCCACGGGCATCAGAACCTCGATAGTAGCCTGTGGACCCATAGGAAATAGGCATTGGATTCATGCCCAGGCTGCTTCCGGTGGCTTGTTTTCGGTGGTCAAGATAGCTTGCTATCTTAATAGTTTGCTATCCCATAGTCGGTCTCGCACAGGTGATTGCTCTTGGACATGCCCAAGGCTTTTCGGTAATTATGATGCATGTCGAAAATCAAGTGTGGGGAGCTAGGTCACTTACCATCTGGGATCGGAAGGTATAAATCCCCTCCAGTTAGATAGGCATGCAATGCATGAACATGTGGGGTCATCTCTACCCCTTTGGCAATGTATAGTCGTGAGTCAAAACCTGATTGTACTTTCGATCTTCAATCTGAGACCTATCATAACAGTTTCAAATTAGACCGGATTAGGGCACAAGTGTAACAGGGACTCCCTATCATGTCCACACCCTCGGGTAGGTCAGTGCATGTCATGAAGAGTACTCTGAGAGCAAGTAATAGCCACTTAATGTGCAAGGGTGTGGGGTATTGTTAAACGGTGAGAATGTTTTTAATTGTGCTAGCAACCTAGGGGAGGTCCACTCACTTTATGATATTCTGAGATCGAATAATGGTATTCCCATATTACACTTTTATACACAATTACTCACTATTCCTCCACCCCCATGGCCAGTTGCTTAATCTCGTATGTAGTCACGAGTAATGAGCAAGGACGTCACCCCCTTGATCTCGTACCCTTGGGTATATCAAAAGGATCATGTACCTTGCATATATAGATCTTGTCAAGGAAGCCTTGTCAGTCCTATTGCATCCACTGTATACTCGCATTATGTAGGAAATAGATGGAGAACGCTAGGAACGCCACAAACTGATCTGTAGAACTTGTTTGATGTCTTGAAAAGGAATCTTCCTATAATGCATTCTAGATATAAGGAAATGCTCTCCTAAGTGGCTTCGGATGAAAGGTGTCCTTCCTCTTTAGAAATGAGATGTGGTTGATTTGGTATACGTGACTCTGGGGTGGTTCCCGTCAAAGTCCCGTAAAATGCCAAAATATCTAAAAGACCTAAGGAAACTAGGAGGAATGTCACCTAGTGGGATAAGATTAAGGAAAACATGACTTTATTGACAAAGAATGTCTTATAGGAATATTCTGTTCAAGCCATTTGTATGTATCTCCCATCTATGACATTGAGTGGACTAGGGGCATCAACCCCTATCCACTCCCTATAATTAGTGGACTAACTTTGGATGAATCATTAGTTGGCAATTGAGTGAATGAATGAATAAAGGGGTGGGAATGCAAGAATCCTAAAATAAACCACTTTTGGTTCAGGCATAATTCCACACCTCAAGTATTCTCTGCGGTCCATCTGGACACGTTAGGGTAATCGATTGACTCGCTTAAGTCCAGTGTCACCTCCATCATCTTTCCGAGACTGTCTCCTTCCAAGTGATTCCAGTCTAGTTCACATAGATCCACCCAATCCTGAATCACTTGGGCAGGCATGAGTCCACCCAGTGGAGACATTGCAAATAAAAATGGCTAAAGTCAAGAGTGGATTAGCTCAAGTATTGCACCTATTATGAAAGCCTTCCAGGATTGATCCCAAGGCTAAACTGACTCCGACTATAGGAGAATCAAAATAGAACGAACCTATGGGTTATTATGGGACTTCTTCCTGAGTTGACTCAGGAGAACCAGAACTAGCCAGGCCAACTGGTCAACGAGGAGTTTCACCCACCCATTGGAATGGTCAACGAGGAGCTTATTTTCGATTACCTCTACCTAAGGTGGTGATTGAAGATGAGGAAGAAGAGTTTACGGCACATGTCCGAATGGAACCTCCAAAGACAAAGAGAGAAGAAAAAACAGAGAGCAGTTAGAAAAGTTAGAGAATATGATCTGAGTAGGAAAGAGTTCGGAAAGTTAAATAGTGGATTCTGATGAGATGAGTTTCTTTTCTGGGGCAAGGATTCCCAAAAAGTTCAAATGGCAAACTGACAGATTTGACGAGTTAGGGGACCCTAAGGCTCATCCAAAGGTCTTCCTTAGCATTGCTAAATTATGGCAACTTGCTGACGATCAGATGGGTCAGGCATTCATGTTGACGCTATTAGGATCAACACTGAGATCGCTCACATAGTTGGAGTCTACCTAGACACAAAATTAGATAACAGTGGTAAAAGCCTTCACTAACAATACTATTACAACACTGAAGTAGATGTGAAGCGTCGGGAAGTTGAGACCTTGAGACAGTCGCTTAGAGAAGGATTCACTACCTTCCTGATGAGGTTTAGAGATAAGGCTGCCAAGATGGTAGATCGACCTTTTGAAGCGGAGCAGGTAGAAATATTGATTGAAAACCTATCCAAGCTTTACTATGATGTTCTCTACTATCAGCATCTATAAACTTTTGATGCTTTGATAGCCATCGGGACACGTGTTGAGAACAGAATCCTAAGGGATCCACAATATCAAGGAGTTTCTCAATATGTGGGAAAGAATACCAGAGTTGGGAGAGGAAAGAATCCTAAAACCAATGTGGTAGGCAGAGCCCAATAGTCAGTGTCACCTATCACCTCTTCACAACCATTTGTGATACAAGCAGATGCTCCTGCTCAGAAGGCTCCTCACCCAATGAGACAGTTCACTGATTTGGGGATGCCTGTGGTAGTAATATATGAGAAGTTGAAGAAACAAGGATTGTTAGGCACTATAGCTCTAATACGATCAGCAATCCTCCCCCAGCTTGGTACAGGGACCATGAATGTTGTGCCTACCACACTCAAAAGGGGCACACCACTGAAAGGTGCTTAGGTCTTCAACATGCAATTCAAGACTTGGTAGACAATGGGAATATTGAAGTCAAAGTCAAATAGCCTCCCAATGTCACTACCAATCCACTCCCGAATCATGGAACGATCAACATGTTGTTAATGATAAATGATCGAAAATATTTTGATCATCGGTTCTATGATCCGACTCGTCTCATCGGGAACTCCAAGAGATATCTTATCCAGAAGTGACATGAATAGTTAGAGAAACTATTGCATTTGAAAAGGTTGTCTCTCCTCCTAAAAATAGTAAGGCATATAATCAGCTTCATCAAGGTGGCTCATTAGAAGGAATGTGACTCTTTCCAAAGGGCCATTTATATGTACTATACGGATAGGCACTTTTATCATCCCATGTTCTATGGTTCTCGCTCGAGTCATGTGCACAATCTAGAAGAGGAAACAATAGAAAGTGACCCCACTCAACTCATCCTACCCAGGAATCAAAAAAATCAATTGAATACCCGTGCCTACCAAAAAATATGAGGCAAAGGGCCAAAGTCATGAAAACTCCTAAAAGAGAAGAGTCGTCAGAAGATGAACTAGAGAATGAAGATTAGGTACTCGCCATCCCTCTTTCATCGTCAACAGGACAATCCACAGTACCATACCATCAAACTTTATGACACCATCAAAGAGAAGGAGCCTCTTCATCATCTTACCACCCACTATCTTCATCAGGCTATACCACTTCACATAATCCTTCATCATCTTACCACCCCCTATCTTCATCAGAATACCCTATCTGCTACATCACATCACCTTCATATCACCCCACCTCATATCCCTCATCACCCTCATGTCATTCCCATTCTCAGGGTTTGGTGGATAACCCAAGAGAAGGTTGGATTGGCAGGTACATCTTGAAGGATATGCTTGCATTACCAGAATCTCCAAAAGTGATGTCATCAATAGGTTTAGTGAATGTCTTAGGAGAAAGTCAAGATGTTAACCCCACTTCTTTGATTTAGACAACTGTACCTCAGGAGGATGGTCCAGAGATAATTGAAGAAGTCACAGATGACCTTCTCAGAGCAGTAATGGCATTGGCAGTGGGTGAATAAATCAAGGAGCACACCTCCCTAATATATATAGGGAGTGACACAAAAGATGATGAGTCTGGTCTGATCAGGCTCTGAGCCAAAGAGATCAAGTCTAATGGAATTTTTTTGATCCATATGCTCCAAATACTATGAATGTTTGGATGCAGGAGAATTCGAGGACCATGAGGAACCTGATGAAGAACCAAGTGAGGGGGAAATCAATGAAGAAGAGGGCGATGGCAATGATGATGAAGACGAGAGTAAGGATTGGGGTGATAGCGATGACTCCGATGCTCAAAGTGATGATGAGTACATGGGCTAGGATGATATTGACTACCAGGGACCTTAGAATATTGATTGAGATGTTGATCTGAGTATTACTCACCAAAGGATCCAGGAGGGTACTCAGTGTATACTACTGGCAAAGATGACCCGATGGTTGACCCGACAGATGCTATTCAATCAACACTTATGATTAGCATGGAAGGGGACAATATTCAGAAGATAGTGAGGATATCAAAGAATATGAGATCATCATTGAAGGCAATATAGAACCTATAGAAGAACAGATGATTAGAATTTATGGGAAGTTAGGTGAGATGAAAGTCAAAGTTGAGGAGATTGACCAGATGTTAGGTGAAGTAACCATCAGTGAATGCTACTACGCAGAACAAATGGAAAACCTTGAGGAAATAGGGGGAGAAGACATGCTTGCAGAAATAATGGATGCAGGGGTCAAATGCCTTTCTAACGTAGTGAAGAAATTACGAGCTAGGGCTCTTGATATCTATGGAGGACCTTGACTTCCCACCCCAAGTCAAGAAGGAGAATCTTAAGAACAAATTAATCCCATGGTGGGGATAATTACCATAACAGACAATGATGATTAGGATCACTATCCCACAGTGATTGTTATAAAGAAGCCTGTCAGTGTAATTGAGAATAGAAGTGGAAGAGACTACAAGGGCAAGGCCCTAGTGGTAGAACAGTTAAGGACCAATGAGGCTAGAACAAGTGGCTCAAAGAAAGAATCGGAGAACCCGGTCATGGCCCAACTTAAGAAGGTCCAAGCCAATATCTCAATTTGGGGATTATTGATGGCCTCCCCTTCACACCGTGAAGTAGTTCTGAAGTTCCTTACCAATATGCAAGTGCCTTTTGAGATAGATCTGACACATCTGTCATATAGTAGGGGCAACATACGTAGTGCAGTCACTGATGTTTTCAAATTCTGAACTCTTTGCCAAAGGGACCTAGCACAACAGAGCTCTACACATAATAGTGGAGTGCCTTGACAAGACAGTTCCCCAAGTTTTCATTGACAATGGGCCTGCTCTGAATGTCTTGCCTTAAGATTAGCCAAGAGTATTGGTGCCAATATGGAGAAGATGAGGTCATCAGGCCAAACAGTGTGGGATTATGACAATACCAAAAGGGAGGTTCTTGGAATCCTTACCATAGCTATTTTGATTGGCCCAGTGAGGTTTGATATTGACTTCCAAATCATCGACATACCAGCATCTTTCAATATGCTTCTAGGAAGGCCATGGCTACACCTTACAAAGGTAGTGTCATCCAATCTCCATCAGAAGGTGAAATTCCTATATGAGGGGAAGGTGATCACTATCACAGGAGACCCGGAGATAGTGAATACTCTGGCCAATATTGAAAAAGGGGAAGAACAGGCCGAAGAGGTCCAACTTATTGGATTTGAAATAAAAGGAACTTGTGTAGTCCTCTCCAAAGGGACATCTGAAGAGCATATCTCGGCTGATTATGAAGCCATCTGGAGTCCACCAATTAGCTGAATGATGAAAAACATGTAATACTTCCCTAGAATGGGATTAGGGAAGTATCATCAGGGTGTTCCAAAGCTACCCACTTTGGTTGTGAGCAAAGGAAGAAGTGGTCTAGGGTACAATCCTCAAACCCCCAAATCAGGAAGCCACAATGTCGGCAAGGGGAAAATGGTATTGAGAATGACTAGGAAGATATTGGTGTCTTACTACCCCACTCTCAATGGGTATTTTGTAATGGAAGGAGAAAACTTTCCCTTGTGTTAAAATGTTGAGCCATGGTTTGATGAAACTGTCGTAAAGATGCAACCAGGTTTCAAAGTATTCTTTTAAGACTAGTTCAACTAGGTAACTCATGAGTTAGAACAACTACAAACTAAGGAAGGTGATCAGGAAAGCTACATTATTGGAATAGCAGAAGTAGCATTGATTGAAGGTGAGTTCTCCTCTGGCAATCCTACGATGTTGTTCCGGTCTAAGGAATCACCAAGCCCCCTGGTCATTCTGAAGAGAGAATGGGAAAAGAAGATAAGTCTTGTCTAGAGTTTGTGTCTTCCCACCAATATGAAAATCCACATCTGTTCCTTCCTACGAGAATCATGAGCCCCATGAACTCAAGCCCAGGCCCTTTAGAGGAAAGAGCATGTATGCAAAGCAAAGAAGGGTATACAGAATGATGGTCTACATGTACTGTGCCAGAATCAACTACAATAGAAAGGTTCAAGACGGTGGTTAGAGGTGTGACCAGGGAGTAGGGATGGCCTCGATCAACAGGCTAAAAAAGTTAGATTTCATAGAGGGGTTGAGTAGTCTCCACCGCCTATCGCATCTCAAAAAGTTTGGCTTCAAAGACTATGAGATTAAACAGTTTGTGTTTGTAGATAAGCATGCACCTACCAAAGAAAATAATGTTAGCACAACTAAAGAGATAGCAATCACCATCCTAGAAGGAGAAGATGGTCCATTACCACCCTGGATAATGAAGAAGCAGAGCAGATGATTAGTCTTTTGAAGGAGTTCACTGAAGTCTTTGCCTGGTATTATGAGGATATGCCTGGGATAGACCCCAACACTGTGCAACATCATTTGCCAACCTACACCAGAGCAAAGCCAGTCAAACAGAAGCTCAGAAGAATGCATCCATAATGGAGTGAAAAGATCAGAAAAGAAGTTATGAAGCAGTGGAATGCAAGATTTCTACAAGTGGTGAGGTACCCCCAATGGTTGGCAAACATAATACTAGTTCCAAAGAAGGATGGTAGGATATGCAAGTGCGTAGATTTTTGATATCTTAACAAAGTGAGCCCTAAGGATGACTTCCCACTATCTCATATTGATGTATTGGTCGACAACACAGCAGGACATGCCTTGCTATCATTTATGGATGGATTCTCAGGATACAATCAAGTGAGCATGCACCCAAAAGACCGTGAAAAGACAGCCTTCATCACTCTGTGAGAAAATTATTGCTACAAGGTGATGCCCTTTGGACTGAAGAATGAAGGGACAACTTATTAGAGAGCAGCTACAGCCATACTGCATGATATGATGAACAACGATGTAGAAGTCTATGTGGATGACATGATAGTGAAGTCAAGGGATTGACAGGGGCATATTCCCACACTAAGGCGATTATTTGAAAGGATCAAGAAGTATCAGCTGAAGTTGAATCCTTAAAAGTGTGTATTCGAGGCAATAACAAGAAAATTGTTAGGATTCTTGGTGAGTGAAAGAGGAATCGAAGTCGACCCTATCAAGATCAAGGCAATCCAAGAAATACCCACATCTTGGACTGAGAAGGAGATATGGGGATTATTGAGTCATATTCAGTATATCAGCATATTCATAGCTCAACTGACTATGATCTATGAATCAATCTTCAAGCTGCCAAAGAAAGATTAGCCCACAGGATGGAATGACCAATGCCAACAAGCTTTCGATAATATAAAATGATATCTTATAAACGACTAGTATTGACACCACCGGTGGAAGGGGAACCACTTCTGTTATACTTATCAGTTAGGGAATATTCTATGGGCTCGTTGCTAGCACAAAAGAAGATAAAAAATGAGGTAAAGCATGCCACATACTACCTTAGCAAGAAGTTCTTAGAGTATGAGACATGGTATACATCTTTGGAAAGAACTTGTGTTGTACTGATTTGGGCAACAAAGAGCCTACGACACTACATGGTAGCTTATCCAGTGCAGTTGATCTCGATGATGGATCCAATCAAATACCTCTTCGAGAAACTAGCTCTGAAAGGAAGGATGGCTCGATGACTGCTTTTGCTATCAGAATTTGACATCGCCTACGTTTCTTAGAAGTCTATCAAAGGGCAAGCCATAGCCGATCATTTGTCTACCCACCCCACAGAAGGTGGAAGAGCTTTAGATGATGCCTTTCCGGATGAATAAATTATAACAATTGAAGGAGAAGAAATAGCTAATGAATGGCAATTGTTCTTTGATAAATTGGCTAACCAAAAGGGGTGTGGTGCAGGAATAATGCTTGTCACTCTAGACGACCTTTATTTGCCTTTGTCATTCCTCCTTGATTTCCCCTGTACCAACAACATTACTGAATATGAAGCTTGTGCCTTGGGACTGGAAATAGCTCTAACTATTGGGGTGAAAAGGATCAAGATGTATGGAGATTCAACCATTATCATCTGTCAGACGCAAGGAAAGTGGAAGACCAGAGATGAGAAACTGAGGTAGTATCAAGAACATCTAGAAGAGGTGATTGGACACTTAGAGAAGATATCATTTGAATACTTCCAAAGGGATAGCAATAGGTTTTCTGATGTCCTTGCAACCTTGGCATCCATGGTAGAATGCAACCCATGGCCCGGATTTGATCATTCTTGGTGGAACAAAGAAGCAAATCCATTTACCAAGAGACAGTGAATTCTCTCACTATAGATGGCTAGTCTTGGTTTGCTCATATAGTGGACTTCATCAGAGAAAGAAAGTATCCGGTTGAAGCTACAAATGGGAAAAATAAGTTCCTCAATAGATATGCTACCCGGTTCATTCTCCAAGGGGATTTATTGTACAAAAGGTCTTATGATGATATACAATTGCTATGTGTAGATGAAGATCAAGCTAGAACAATTATGGAGAAAATTCATCAAGGCCTTTGTGGAACACGTATGAATGCCAAGATGCTAGCTAAGAAGATTCTTAGACTGGGATACTACTAGAACACAATGGAAGTAGACTGTGTGGGCTTTGTCAAAAGATGCCACAAATGTCAGATATTTGCCATTATCATACAAATTCCACTAAAAAAATTGCACTCGCTCAGTTCCCCTTAGTCATTCTCTACTTGGGGCATTGATGTTAAAGGAAGGGTCAACCCCAAAGCATCCAACGGTCAGGAGTTCATCTTGGTGGCCATTGATTACTTCACTAAGTGGGTAGAGGCTCAATCATATGCAGTCCTTATATCTGCTAAGGTGGCAAAATTCATTCAAGAAAATATCATTTGCCGTATGGAGTGCCCCAAGAACTAATATCAGATCAAGGATCCCATTTTTGGGGCAAAACTGATAAGATTGGCACAAAGTTTGATATCAAGAGGCATCGCTCCATCACCTATAGGCCATGGACCAATGCTGCAGTGGAAGTAGCTAACAAGAACATCAAGGTCATCCTACAGAAAATGGCTAAAACACACAAGGGTTGGGTGGATAAGTTACCGCTCGCTTTATGGGCATATCAGACTTTTGTATGATCCTCAAAGGGGGTAACTCATTTTTCCTTGGTATATGGGGTTGAGGCGGTTTTGCTAATGGGAATCCTAGTACCATCCCTAAGGGTGCTCTTGGATAGTCAGTTACCTGAAGGAGAATGGGTGAAGACTAGACATGATGAGCTCAATTTTCCCGATGAAAGATGCATGAAGGCTATGGATAGTTTGAGAAAGTATCAACTAAGAATGGCAAGGGCCTTCAATAAGAATGTGAAGCCTCATCACATAGAAGAGGGCAAGCTCATTCTTCGAGAACAGAGAACCCCAATTCATGACCTGAGAGGAAAAGTGGTCCATTCACTATACCAGGCAAGGCTATGAGACACATGGACCTCAACGGTGAAAAAATGCCCAGATTGGTCAACATGGATCAACTCAAGAGATATTATGTATGAAGGGTGGACAACACCCAAACTATGCTAGGCTTGATTCCTCTCAAGGGATACATAGGAAACTTGACATGTGCAAGTGCAGTCTCAACAATCTCAAGGCAATAAATTGGTTTATAGATTACCAATCAAGGTATTTAAAAAGATCATCATAGCTTGTGTCCCCCAAGAATCGCCATTTGGCATACAAGGCCATTTATCATTCACCTATGGTCCTCCAAATTCTTTTCTAGAATTCCATCCCCCAAAAGTCACACCCAACACTAGTAAATCAGGGCTAGTTCATTTCCCAACCTTAATTAGTCAAATAAAAAAAAGGAACTTGATGCAACAGTGGTAAAGGTTCGGTTGTGTCAACAGCTAATGGGTGATGCTTTGAAGAATCACCTCTATTCTTTATTTGTGATGGTTTCAGGAAAGGACATGGACTCTTTGGATGATACATTGAGAAAATGGACCTTGGACATGAACATTACGGGTCTAGAACTGCTAGAATGTGTGAGTATGTCAATACTCAATTGGATCAGGTGTGTAAAACTACATCACAGTTTACTCCGATAGATACTTCAACACTGGGATACTGATCTTCATGTATTTCAGTTTGAGATAGTTGAGATCTGCCCAACTCTCGAAGAATTCAGAGCTTGTATGCTATCTCCACCTAGGGGCAAATTGATTCAACCATCTTTGAAGAAAGATTACTCAGAGGAGACTCAAAGTTTCTTTGGATGGGAAAAGGAGGAAATGAAGCAGTTCATTAGATATGGGAAGATTGATATTTTGAAGGTAGCTAGGATTTTCACCGGGTATCTATCATTGGGAGGAATCCATCGGCAGAGATCATAGGATGCTTATCTACTTTGTATGATAGCTCGCTTTGTTCTCTAAATTTCTAGAAGTACCACTTGTTCTGATAGAGGTAGTAAAGCAGTTGAAGGAAAGAGGTGATATCATCCCCATAGTCCTTGCAGAGACACTTAATGGATTTGATAACATAAGCCACAGCCATGGATTTGGAACTGATCATTATCAAGGAAGTCCTGGTATTTTCTAACTTTGGTTACTTGAGAAACTAAAACTGGTCAAGCCGCTAAATGGATGCCAACTAAGAGTTTCTTACTACCAAGACAAGAAGGAATTCCCAGAATTCAAGCTCATCATTGATTGGGAAGAGTACCTACAAGGAAGATCTGCACAGGAGATTGTATGGAGGTGCCCATAGTGGCCACAAGATGATTTTCTACTAAAGACTCCTGGATGCAGCTATGTCAGGTTGATGGGATTAACTCATACATCCTTTTACTTGCCCACTTTACAATAGCCGACAGTATGGACTGAAAGCAGAGGACCTTGAAAAATTGATGAATTTCATCCACCCCAAGATTTGTTTGCCCAAATTGTAGCCCACCTATCTTGTCTTTGGTAGGAAAATTATTCCCCATTTCTATGTAATTCACTTGGTAATGAAGAGAGGCGATATTTGGATTTTCATGTTATTCCAGTTATTCTAATGAAGACTTGGATCGTGGAATTAATCGTGCCTTAAAATTCAAACTCATAAACCCAAGAAAGCTTTTCAATGCTAAAAGATAAGTTTTCATTTCATGCTCAAAATAAAATGTCAAGTCTGGCTATACAAAAGATAAAAAATAAAATAAAAGTAATAAATATGGGGGGAAAGATATATATATATATATATATATATAAAACACAACATCTATGTCTCGTAGGGAATAGGTTTCTAAAAAGCAGTATCTTCATCTGTGCCATACTCGGGGCTATTCGTGGAAAACATGGGGGAAGTGTCAGATGTCAATCGTGAGTTTGCCATTTGTGCCATGAGGTCCCTAATGTGCATGGCCTGTTGGGCAATCATCTCCCTCTGAGAACCAACCTCTCCTATCAAAGAGCCAACTTGTCCTGTCAAAGAGACAATCTGTGCACCCTGGAAAACACAAGTGACGGTCAAAACAAGAGAAAATGATGAAAGAGAAGCAAGCCAAAGAAGTAACAATACCCTCTGGTATAGCTCATCACAGAGACCCTAATGCATCTGTCGAATTTCAAGATATGCCTTTGGTGACACCTAAAAAGGACCATGTCAGCAAAAGAAAGGGAAAAGGCAATGAAATGAGGAAGGTTTGGGTACTCACACAATCATACTAGATAGGCGAGCCAAGAGAGAGATCTTGATCTAATCATTGTTCGAGAGCCTTCGGGACACTAGGGTTGGCTGCATCCGGATAGGTCCAACCAGGAAAGCCATGGAGGGAATGGTGGCCATGCTATGAGAGGGTCCACCCATAATAGTAGAAAGCCCAGCAAATGTAGGACAAGCAACAGTCGATTGTGGTTGAGCAGAAAGAGGAACATTGGGGCGGGTTCTCCACTAGAGGAGCATCACAATAATCAGGAAGGAGAACTTAAAATGTGGACAGAACATTCAAGGGAGAGAACATACCACTGAACCTGTGGGACCCAGGGGGATGCAGACCGTCTCCTCATCTAGGAAGGCCTTGTAGTCCCCATCCATGATAAAAAAGGAATCATCCCATACTCCTTTAGCTAGCTCCTTGACCTCGGCCTCTGGAATGAGATCTGGATGATGCATGGTGGAAGGGGGAAAGCAAGGAGGGATGCATTATTCAACGCCAGACCACTGAGGAGTGAACTGCTCCCCCAAGTATGAGGCACAGCCCTTGAGGCCCCAAAACAATACCCTATGCTCGGTCAAGAAAAGGGCCCGAGCAGCCTCTACAACAATTAGAAATTCGAGGTGCCGAAAAGGTCTCTAGGTGACCTACAATTTCAGATGTGATAAGTATAGCATAAAGAAAGGGGGAAACCCAGAAGTGAAAATGATTTACCCTAGAAATCTCATTCAAGAGAGAATGAGCGGTGGCCCCTGGAAGTAGAGATGGACCCTTGCACGTACAGTGATCCCCCCACTTCGTGGCCATAGGAAAGAAGAGAGCTAATGGATCATGAAGTAAAGGAAGCATGATCCCCAGATGCTCATAACACCAAGGCTAATTTGAGAAAAATCAAGACAATGAGATAACAAAGACGCATGCTTAATGAAAAAAAGGATATAAGGTTATGGGATTACCTGAATGATGTAGCCCGCTCCCTTGATACCACGGTCTCCATAGGCTAGGAGATTAAGTGTCTAAAACAGATGTGTGTAGGCTTCCCTACCCCAATCCCAAGTATCTATCTCATCAAACTCTTAGAAGTGGGTTGCAAAGCGAACATCCACTCTAACCCGAAGGATACTAAAAAGACACTGCCCATAGAAAACAGAAAAAAGGAGTGGACCAACTGAATGGTCGTAATAGGGTTTAGTTCCCCTTGAGATGGCCTCCACCAATGGTCCATGATCTCACCCAATGCAATGGATCCCTGGTTCGTAGAGATGGGAATCCCAGTCAAACTAAGAAAGTCTTTTGCCTCCATGTCAGGCAGAATCAAAGGCCTGCTTCCAAAAGGAATGCCTGTCAAGGCGTAAAAGCAGAATGGGGTGACAGTAATCTCTCCCACAGGGAGATGAAATGAATGCGCACTAGGCCACCATTGCTCGATGAGCCCTTTCATCAACTCAAGGTCCAATTTCTTGGTCTCTAGCAGAGCCAAGCGACATAGGTAGGACTCATCTATAAAACTTCTGGCCTTTGGGAGAATGATCTTATACCATTCTCGGACAGTGTTGGTGTGATACCCTACTTTCTAAACCCGGTCTAATTTCTCAGTTGGTTCAATTTGGTCTTGCAGGACTTGAACTAGAGTGAGCCGAGGTAGGTACCCTATGGAACATGATGGCTAGGGTGACTCTGAACTCAGGTTGGCCAGATGAGTTGGAGTCTGTGCCTAGTGAAGTCCGTGAGCCTAAGCCATGCACTTGCATGTATCATTAGGCCATGTACGCACAATATAGGTAAGATGCTATATTTTATGTTAAATATGCATGTTAATCGATTTCCAATAGTGGAATATGTGTTGGGGCCGAGCCCCATCAAAAATCCTAATAATTCGGCTAAGTTTTGGCCAACTAGTAGGTGGTCATAGATGTGTCAGACCCACCAGTGTGACCTACCACTCTGATCTTTAGATATTTTGACCCCACTATAAGTAGCATTTATTACCTTTCTTTCCCCATATTTATTGTTTTACATGGTGGGTGAGAAAATTAAAGAACAGAGAGAAAAGAAGGAGAGAGAAGAGAAGAAGGAAGAAATAGGGGAGAAAATGCTCGTTGTGCGTCGTCGAGGTTGAATCTTTTGATTTTGACATCGGATTAATGATCCTCATCTCGAGATCTACGATTTGAGTTGAGTAAAGTCTATATTTCTTAAACCCTTATAAAACCCTAAGTGAAACCTTCGATTTGGGTAGCAATCTTTTGGGTCTTGTTATTATCTCTTGAGAATGTGAATCTAAGGTTTAATAAAGGTCCTACATGTTGTTTATGAAGGATTTAGAGGAAGATTTGCAAGATTTGTGAAGCATTTGTTGATCTCTTGAGCTAAAGAAAAGATTTGGGGTTTTGAGATATCCTTGAGCAAAGAGGTAAGATCCACATTCAAGACTTTGGGTCGACCTTAGATCTTGGTTGGAATCTTGAATTGGAGCCTTAGATTTGTGGAAAATACGATCGAATCGACCTGTGATGGTTTCCCCAAGGTGGGATGAAGAATGGGAGAGAACAGCAAAATTCCTATTTTGATTGGTGGGTGCCTGGGAATCGTCGGACCCACCAATCTAGCGCCCACCTGTCTTAGGTGGGCTACTGCTCGACTGGCGAGCAAGACCGGTGGGTAATTTTGCCTGTTGCTCCTAGCCTATCGGTCCAAGCAGAGCTGCTAGCTTGACCGGAGAGCAAAATCGATGGGTGACTTGGCCCATCGGTCTAGGCAGGGTTCCTGGGTCGAATGGTGAGCCAGGACTAGTGGGTGCCTTGCCCATCGGTTGACCCACCAATCTGACTTCTCAGGTCCCAATTGGGCCCAAATTTATCTGGTAACCTTCCCTAGTGATTTTAAACACATTGGGATCATCAAACCTCATTGGTTATGAGCATAAAGTGGAGATATACTAAACCCAACTCTTTTTATGATAGGTTGTACTAGAAACTTACATCATCGTTTGTCAGATCTTCCTCCTACCAAGGATATCTTCTTACACAACTAGGTAAGTGGGAAGAGGACATTGCATCATTTTATTCGGGTTGTAGACTAGCCATGTCATCATATCCTTATTGTGTAGGCTAGTCATCCACAAGTGCCATTGTATGCAATGAGGTGTGCATTATGAAATTCCTTTATGATTTGACATGCTGTTATCTTTAATTTTTAAAAGCCTATCCTTGCTTGTGATATGAGATGGATGACTTTAAACTATTGAATATGATACTTTGCTAGACTAGATGCCATAGTCGGATTGGACACGAATGTATTGGTGGCCCGTGGAATGGGATGCTGTGGTACTATGCAGTTATACTATCTCACATAGGAGCTTGCGGTTAGGAAAGACATTTCTATGCTACGACCTTTCCCAGAAGGGTTTAGGTGTTAGGTATATCACTGGGGGAAAGCCTGAGGTTGTGTACCAATGGTGGCGGTTAGAAGTACGCCCGGCTGATCATTAAGGCTGTCGAAAACTTTGGTGATATAACAAGAGGGCCAATCGTACTACTTTTAATTTAATACAGGGCAAGGCCCATTTTACTTTAATGTCATTGAGAAATAGAACTTACTTTAATGTTGCTGAGAAACAACAATTTACTTTAATGTCATTGAGGAACAAAAAATGTCGTTAAGGAACTGCAATTTACTTTTTTGGTACCCACGGCTGGACTTCTCCAACAACCCTATGGGTGTATCGTGGGATGGGGTTGGCGGCTCGTACCTAAAGCATACGCGTACTGTAGTTGAGTAGCACATAACCAATGACTTAGAATTGTTGTCTAGGTGGACTAAGATAATAAAATGAACTGCATGCATATAGATTCATTTGTATTGCGAATGCTTGTTTGGTCTTTCTTTTCACTTACTGGGTTAGTGAGGTCATCGCACCAACACACCATTTTTAGATGGTCTTACAGGTTATCTGACTGAGGAGCTAGAGTCAGGACCCACTGTTGAGTTTTGCAATCGAGGACTGATGGGTCCCTGAAGATCTCGGGCATGGGACTGAGTGCCCGTGCGATAGCTGTGTTGTAGGTTAGCAACATTGATACCATATTGAGATTCTTTTTGCTTATTTTGAAATGTTACCCCTTTTGTGCTCTAGATGTTTAAATTGTATTTCTTGTGTATATATCACGCATACGGGCCCACATGTAAATGTATTATGTAATACAATTTGGGTATCAAGAGTATTGGGTTATTTACAAGTAAATACATATAAGACTTCCGCTGAAATACGGAATCTTCTTGATTTAGAGTGTGTGTATGCTATGCTGTGGTTACTGTATCAAATAATCCTGGCAGGTTTTGGGTTAACAAGTGTTAACTCGATCACCGGTCCGGTTCTGTAAGGAACGGGGTGTTATAGTTGGGATAGCCATACTTGGCTAATGTCAGAAGCCCTTCCCTAGCAGGCACCTAAATAATAGAATAATAAAAAATAAAACAAAATAATAATAATAATAATAACAATAAAATAAATGAATTTTTTTCAAAGACAATAAACAAAGGAAGAACAAGGAGGACTTACCCATGTGCCCCACAGAATTACAAATGTGTCCTCGGGTCCCCTGAAGCATTTGTCCAGTATACCAGACAGTGGAATCCTTGCCCCCCTCAGCCAAGGGATCGTGACCTGCCACGACCGCCAGTGCACACTTTCTACGGGTCCTCTTCTTCGATTTTTCCGCCATAAGATCTCAAAGTTACGGGAAAGCCCAAGGAATTTCACAAATTATAGAAAGCCCAAAAATATTTCAAATTTACCAAAATGCTTCCTCCCAAGAACTTCGAAGATCATGAAAGAAATGATGAAGAACTTTGAAGAAACAATAAAGAACTTCGAAGAAATGTTGAAGAACTTCGAAGATCTTCGAACTATTTTGAAGAATTTCAGGAAATCTTAAAACCCCAAGAACTCACTCAGATTTCGCTCCTAACTTGGAAAATCAGAAATGAGAAGCGAGTGAAGGGAGGGGGGACCATTTTATTCCAAAAAAAAAATATCATGTGGAAATTCCCACCAAATCTCAAAATTCAAAATTCAAATCAAGATTCAAGTCAATTTCCAAATCAAGATTCAAACCAAATTCAAAATTCAAATCAAGATCCAAATCAAATTTCAAATCAAGATTCAAACCTAATTCCAAATTCAAATCAAGATTCAGATCAAAAAGTCAAGAATCAAGAACCCAAAATCCAAAGTCAAGAATCGAAAGGTCAAATTTTCAAAGAATCAAGAATTAAAATTCAATTTTTAAAGATCATGATCAAATCATTGAATCAATCCCAAACGGTCCAAACTCATTGAGATCAAGATACTTGGTCCCATGGTCTGAGCGTCCTAAGACCAAATTTTTCCTAGACAGGTCCAAGTGACCTAACCTAGGGAGATAAGATCAAGATACCCAGTCCCATGGTCTAAGTGGCCTAAGAACAATTTGCCTAAATCAGTCCAAGTGACCTACCAAGGGAGACAAGATTAAGATGCCCGATCCCACAGTCCAAGTGGCCTAAGACCAATCCCCTACATTGTACATGGAGACCCAGCCTAGTAAAATCAAGATATCAGATACTAACATCCTTTGCAGGAATGGTGCGAATCCCTGCAAACGATGGCTCATAAATGGCATTAAAAAGGATTGCCAGACTAAATTAGATACTAACATCCTTTGCAGAAATGGTGCGAATCCTTGAAAACAATTGCTCAGGATGGCATGAAAAGGGATTTCCAGACCAAATTAGATACTAACCTCCTTTGCAAGAATGGTGTGAATCCCTGCAGGTGATGGCTTAGGAATGGTATGAAGAAGGATTGCCAGACCAAGTTAGATACTGATATCCTTTGCAGGAACAGTACAAATCCCTACAACCGATGGCCCAAGAATGGCATGAAAAAGGATTGCCAAACTAAGAACTAATGTCTTTTGTAGGATTGAGAGGGCTAAAATTTCTTTCCTACAATCAATGGTCCAGGTAAGATCCTAAACTTTGAAGTAGTGAAGAGATATTGCCTGTTGCATTTTCACCTCCGTCACCATTGAGCAAGATGACGACAGTACATGCTCTGTGTGACAAAATGTGGTCGTTCTTTTCTTTGCCCTTCGGCTATGGCACAGGCCTTGACCAAAGAGGGGTATTCTGTAGACATCCAATTTTGTCACCCTCCCTTGACTATGATGACTCATGGATCGTGGACACAACCTTCTGCTTCCAATCAATATAGATGACAACAGGCTAAAGTAACCTAATCCCAAAACGCTCCATACTCACCCAGGAACCCTGTGCGAGAGAAAATACGGGTCCAATTATGACATCACATAAATGAAGGAATCTGGTCGAAAGTGATTATACGTATGGATATTACTTAGAATCATGATTCTAACGATATATGGTACATCAAAATCAGACTATCGGATCTCCCACAGTCATTACTGGTAGACAAAACCCATCAAAGCCCTTGGATCAGAATCTGGGCATATTCCATAGAATATTCCTGTACCCAACCACACTCATACACAACCAACCCCATGCAGAACCAAGCCATGCACAGCGACACCCATGTACAGCCAGCCCCCGTGCGCCCTATGTGCACCAAGCACCCAGCCTTCGTGTGCCCAACATGTACCAAGCTCCCAACCCCCGTATGCCCCGCGTGCACAGGCCCCCAGCCTCTGTGTGCCTTGCGTGCACAAGCCCCCAACACCCGCATGCCCCACGTGCACCAGGCCCCCAGCCTCCTTGTGCCCTCCGTGCACCAAGCCCCCAGCCTCTACGTGCCCATACCTATGACCCCACCCCACACCCATGTGGCCCTGCTCCTGGCCACATGGCCCCATGCATCGATGTGGCCCCTCCCCTACCCACGGGGCCCCAAGCTGATGGCTAACGACCCCGCTCAAGTGGTAGATGATCGATGGCCCAGCACAGTGCTCTAATGACCCCACTGTGATGGGCGGTAGCCCTGCTTTGGTGGCCAAATTTTGGGGTTCTTCTTTTCACCCGCTTGTGTACCCCGTGCCACCTTGCTTGTATATCCTATACCGCTACACCTCATTGGCCAAAAAATTTACCTTTTCCACCATATTGGTGGAAAAATCCCCTTTTGCATCCTATTGGTCCAAGAAACATATAAATACCCCCTCTCCTTGAATTTCACACTTGAGCCACTTGGTGAGCCCCCCTTGTTGTAGACACTCTGCCCTTCTCTCCCTCCCCTTTGAAGTTCTTCCCAATTTCTTCGAAGTTCTTCGGAGTTCTTCAAAGATCTTCAAAGTTCTTCGAATTTCTTCGAAGTTCTTCCCAAGCCTTCCCAAGCCTCCTAAGCCCTCCTATCTCTTATCCCTAGCGGAAGCTCTGGTGGGGTGCCACCTCAGCCAAGCTCTCGCATAGCCTATCCCCAGTAGAAGCTCTATTGGAGTACCACCTTAGCCCATCCCTCCTATAGCCAATCCCTAGTGGAAGCTTTACTGGAATGCCACCTTAGCTTAGCCCTCCCATAACCTATCCCCAATGGAAGCTCTGTCAGAGTGCCACCTCTTCCTAGCCCTCCCATAGCCTATCCCTAGCTTGAAGCTCTGCCGGAGTGCCATCTCAACTTAGCCCTCCTATAATCTATCCCCAATAGAAGCTCTGTCAGAGTGCCATCTCAGCCTAGCCCACCCATAGCCTATCCCTAGCGAAAGCTCTGCTAGAGTGCCACCTCAGCTTTGCCCTCCCATAACCTATCCCTAGCGGAAGCTCTGTCGGAGTGCCACCTCAACCTAACCCTACCATAGCCTATCCCCAGAGGAAGCTTTGCCGGAGTGCCACCTCAGCCTAAGCCCTCCTATAGCCTATCCCTATTGGAAGCTCTGCTGGAGTGCCACCTCAGCCTAGCCATCTCATAGCCTATCCCCAATCGAAGCTCTACATGAGTGCCACCTCAGCCCAAACCCCGGAAGCATTCTTTCCTAGCCGAAATCCTACTGAAACTCAAATCCGAAAGTAATTTTTCCTAGCCAGACTCTGTCCAAGTATTACTACAGTGAGCATTTCTCGAGAAAAGAAATTGGAGGTCAAGACTACCTTCCCCTTAGCCGGGAGAATCCATAAGACATTCCGCGCCTACACCAAGCGAGGGTCCACCCCTCTTGACTCGAAACATGGGTCAAGCTTAGGTATAATCTCTCACCCGAGTTAGCATAATGTAGACTCTTTATTGACCATGTTTTAGTGTATATAAGTAATTAAATTCAATCGATGTATATATGTGTGATAACTTAGCCATGCCTGTGGAATAGGAATAATGGTGGAAAATGTTCGTTCTCAAGTCTAGTGACTGGTTGAACCTGGTAGATTGGGTGCCTAACACCTTCCCAACTCTACAACCTGACACGTACCCTAAATCTCTAGACCAAACTAACTTTCAGGCAATTTTCTTAGGAATTGGGCCCAACCCCTAGTCTTAGGCCCATAACCCTAGCTGGTGACTCCAACTTTTTGTATGATCCCAATCCCCCATATTGGACCATCATCAAATACCTCCTCTCAATGATGATCCTCACGCTCCTACAAAATAGGCCCCCATGTATCTCTGAAAGGCGGTAGGCTATGAGGGGCCCACAAAGTCACACACAACACACCGTCCAAACTCTCTTCACTATCCCGAACTCTCTTTACCTCTGAAAGAGAGGGGAGAGGACTGAATGCAAGTCTTTTGGAAAGGGAATTTCTCCGGCCGCTACCCTCACACTATCCGAACTCTCTTCACCCTTATGCAAATTGATTAGTTGAGGTCTGCAAGTAATCGAACGGCATCTTGTGTGGTATGATCAAAACCCTATTTCTCCCATTACCTGCAAGTAACCTAAGTTCTCCCACGCTGTGTTGTGTTGTTGTTCATCAAAATTGATTGCAAAACCCTAGCTCTTCAAGTAACTTGGAAAAGGGCAATCAATTCTCTATTTCAGCCTCTTTTTTGTGAAGAACAAGGCTCAAGTACGATAAATCCTTTTGTGATATGATTTATCGTCTCCTTTGGATCTCGTACTTCCTGTTCTTGGCTTCGTCTAGATTGATTGCAGATTTTATTTTATTTTATTTTATTTTATTTATTTATTTTTATTTTTATTTTTATTTTTTTACGGTAGGATCCTTTTTGTTTTGATGTTAAGCATATATTTTCTTGGCATTGCTAATTTTAGTAGTGGAATTCATGTTGTTTCTGTTTTTTTCTTCAAAATTTAATTATTTATTTTATTCTTTCCCAATGCTCATTGATTTCGGATAGACATTTGGAAGTCCTTAAAAGGGGGAAGGTCCATTTCAATTTTTTTTAGTACTAACCACTCCTGAAGTGCCATCCTTTCTGTTCTCCTAATATGGAGTTTTGTTGCATTCAGAGTCTGTTGACTTATTTTCAATCAAATAAGGCTTACATGATGGTAGTTGTTAGCTTTCTTTAGATACTTAGCCATAAGCTGTTGCCAAATCAACAAAATCCAACTGGGTCTTGCTTTCTACGAATTATATTTTTCCCCTTAAATCAGCAATTGTTCACAGCATTAGTGGATAGCTACCAGGTTTCAGATTCATTGAAATGTGTGGCCTATTAGAAATATTTTAAAGATAAAATGTCACTATATCAAATTGAAAAGGCAGAGAAACAGATCTACTGGTGCTTTTAGCATATCTTGGCAGATTTTAAATTTCCCATGTTTGAAGTTATCTGAGAAAAGTGATGATTTGTTAGGTTCTGGTTGATTTGAGAATATTTTACAGAAAGTGTTTTAAAAGTATACGGAAATTGTCGAGGCCATAAAGATCTGGAAGTTGCTGTACTGCAATCTAATTAAAATTAATTGAAAACAACTTCCACTTTGCTTTTCTGATGTCGTCTTCACAATATAAAAAAAAAAAAAAAAAAGTGGTACTATCAATGAAAGAATCCAAGAAGTAGACCCTACCGATTTAGCTGCGAAACATCGAGTGGGAATGGAGTGAAATGCATGTAATTTCCCCTATTCGCTTTTTTTAAGACTCATTCCATAAAATTCAATTGACAGGTCTAGGGTAATCAAATAGTTTTCAAGTAGATTTACGTAACAGATTTATGGGTAACCAAACAATTTTCTAGACAATCAAAAAAAAAAAAAAATAAATAAATAAATAAACAAATCAACAGAAACACTGTCTATGGATTCATTACCAAAATTGAAATATATCTGCATGGAATAATGTAACCAAATCGTTTGGTGGGCTTTTTGAGATGGTTCTACTTAGAAATACTAATTCATTTGAGACACCTTCTAAAGCTAAATGTGGTTCATATGAAAAATAAGGTAAATAGCAAAATTCATATTTGACACACATAATCTGAGCCCTCATATAAATAGTTCATATTAAGTGGTGATTCAAAAGAATCACAAAAATCGAAAAAGCAATCTTCTTCCTCCCATCAAAGCTCAAGATCGCCCACGACCATACCTCCTTGCTCTCCCATGGCTTCTCTGCTGTTCGGATTTGGAGCTGCAGTTTCAACTTTTTGAGTACTAGATTTGACCTGACCGAACCAAGTTGATCGATCTTCTCCTTCTCTTTGAAGGTTTTCTGATTCATTTAGGGCATAACCCTAGAGCTGCATAACAAGTATCAAGTTTGAGTCTTTTCTCTTTCAGTTCTATAGTTTTGCCCTATGAACTGATAAATTTTGTTTCTCTTCTCTTTCGGTTCTCTTTTGGTTGTTTCTACAACCCTAGAGCTGTTTATCCATTCTCTTCTCTTCTCTTCTGCTTCGGTTTTCTGATTCATTTAGGGCATAACCCTATGAACTGATAAATCTCGTTTTTTAGGGTTCTTGTTTTGGAACAGATCTGGAAATTGGAACGTTAACGTTCCTATGTGTCTTTTCCTCCCAACTTCAACTCTTCATTTCTGGTCTTCTCTCCCTAATGCGTTCAACTTGCTCAATGTAAATCCATTTGCTGGTAGCAGTCATTGATCTCCATTGTACCTGAGTAGACCGTGTTAGTTGATTTTCTCCTCCCCCCCCCCCCCCCCCCTGCGGTAGGGGTGGGGGAATACTCAGTCTGACTTCCATTCAATGCACCATCGTCTTTAACCTCTATCTCTTGCTCATTGTCGATGTTTGGATAATGATAAGTAAGATGGGTGCTTTTGTTTCTTGATCGTTTCCGGGTGTCCCGTTTTCCCTTTTAATTTATTTCTGTAACATTGCACTTCATATATTCATTCCATCAAGTTTGGTTTGTAGTCTTAAAACCTACTATTGATTTTGAAACTTCATAAAAGTAGTTCTAACTCGGCATTACCCCTTTTTAGTCAATTTTTTATTTTTTTTTAATTAAAAACTATATCATCGGAACACATGTGCGGGGACATTCTCGTGCTTATGCAGTAGTATCCAACCACACTGGTCTTACAACAGGGTTCCGCAATTGGCATGAGATGACCTCTATATGGGGACTTATGATATGTGCTGCGCTTTCTGGTGGACAATAAGGACTGTTTGAAGGACTTATCATAAGAGATGACCTCTAAATGGTTTCACCTCAAATGAGCCTCTGGAAACCTGATGCATCAAAGTTTCAAGTGATCAGTAAGATGGTTATTAAGAGTATGGAATATTTCTAGAGTGTGGAGATCTGAACTAGTAGTGGTACTTATGTTTTTCTCTCACAGGGTAGCATGATGTCTGGGAAATTCATATTGGTTGTAGCGTAAAATGAGAAATCCCCTTTTTTAGCACTAATGCACTTAGGTGATGAGAAAGGGATATGTAATTTACTTGTCAGCTGTAATTACTTGAGATCAGTCCTTATGAATCAAAGTTAAATTACTTGAATAAGAGTCAGGTAATGAGACATGCTTCTATTTTTTCAATTTAATTAGTTTGTTGGATGGGCTTTTGGAAATGGTGCTTATTTCCCTTTGTTAGGAGAACATTATAAGAATTGCTTGCTGAAAATAGTGATATTTGTATCTCATTATATACTGAATTGGCGATTTGTGGTAGGGAGAAGACAAGAATGTATACTGCTTATAGGCTGATTTTTTTCCAATCAAACAAGGAGTCCTATTGTTGAACTACTGTGAACTTGGATTTTTTCCAATCAATTTGGATTGAATTTCTAGTTTCAATTTAGGCTCGATGGGAAGATTTTATATTCCATTGCTCTATATCACTTTTCCTTATATGTTTTTAATGACGTGCGCATACAACCACATAATATGGCAGGTTGAACCCACTTATACCTATTGGTATGACGAGTGACAACCCATCTTATATGGAATATGTCTCCAATTATGACTTATGTAAATATATTAATTTAAGTAACTAAGTAGGGATGGTCTCTCTCTCTCTCTTGTTTTTTTTTTTGTGCTTATTTTAAATACTATTAGCTGATAGAGTTAGGGTAACCAAACAGTTTTTTAAAATTGATTCCAGAGAATCCAACTGACACGTTAGGTAACCAAACAACTTTTTAGGATTGATTCTACAAAATCATTCTCACGGATTTAGGTTAACCAAACAGTTTTTAGGTAGATTTACGTAATAGATTTATGGGTAAACAAACAGTTTTTCGAAAAATCTAAAAAAAAAAAAAAAAAAAAAACAAACAAATCAACTGAAACACTCTCCATGGACTCATTGCCAACTAAAATATAATTCCAAGGAATTATGTAACCAAACACATCCTAAAGCCACTCAGCCTCCACAGTTTGCCCCTATCCTCCACTACACTTGCTATCGTTGTTGGAAAAATCACCGATCCTTAGGTATTTATTTCTCTATTCTTCCTCTCTTTGGCAATACACACACACACACACACACCAGAATCAACAATGTCGCAATAAGCCAAAAATCATGATCTCTGCTATATTCTTTAGTTTCTTCTTACGAAGACCTTCAACCTCGAACTTCATTTTAAGAAGGAAGATTGATTTGTCAAAAAAATTATGCATTTTGATATTACACCCTGCCAAAATTGGCCAAGGTATACGGCACTGGACACCCACATCCAGTTAGCCCAGCCCACCAGGATCACAGATGAAGTATCTTAATTTCAAAAATGCCATCAAGATCACAACTAAAATCAAAGTATGCTAAATAAGTCATACAAATATCACTGGTGAAGTACTAAAGTGATAAATTACAGATATACAAGATTTTTCTGTTAACAGCCCACAAGTGTAATATTTACATCTTACATATTTCATCAATATTTACATCTTATATATTTCATCAATATTTACATCAAAAGGAGTAACTGAAATAATAGGAGTGATATCCATTAGCATCCTAGTGTCTCGTAGACACAAACCTCACGTCCGCTGCCAAAGTTCATCCTGCCTAAGTATCTAGAAGGATAAAGGAGAGGGGTGAGCACGGGAATGCTCAATGAGGGGTGGAGGCAAGCAAGCACACATAAGATGCAATGTAAGTTTCACACAGACATATGATGCATATGAATCCATTAAGAGCAAGCACACACAACATAAGATGCAATTTAAATTCCACATAGACATATGATGCATATGAATCCATTAAGAGCAAGCACACACAACATAAGATGCAATGTAAAATCCACAAAGACATATGATGCATATGAATCCATTTATTTATTTTCCTATTTTCATTACTAGGTCCATCATATGGTATAGGTGCTACGCAGGTCCTGGAATCCTTTGCATTGGTCACCCCGTAAACCTCCAACGGTAACCCCAAACAGATAACCATGGTCCCAGAATCCTACACATTAGTCACCCATGCTATGAATTAATTGCCACGATCCCAGAATCCTACAAATCGGTCACCCGTGCAGTGAATAGCCACGGTCCCGGAATCCTACACATTGGTCACCCGTGCTATTTTTGCCCTAGTGTACAATACATCGTACTCTAAAAAACATACCACCCTTTGGGATTAGCCAGTACCTAACCCCCTACTGGAAAGGGGTGTAGCACCCAAGGTTTGTGAATCCTAACCATGCATTCTATATGCTTCCATATCATACAACAGTGCCCATCACTGTAATACCAACCTCTGAGCCCATGGTACCGGAATTGCACCTTGGCCACACCATGCCTTAGACCATCGACATTACAATCATTACCACTCATCATACATCACACATCCTATGGCCTTTAGGCCCATGATAGCAGACAGAACCTCAGCCACATCGTGCCCTAGACCGTCAGAGTCACAATCATAACTATGCTACTGACCTCTGGGCCCACGGTATCGAAAATGCACCTCGGTCACACCGTGCCCCAGACTGTCAATACCACAGTTACAACTATGGTCCACATCCATATAGCCACATTCCATATTCACAACACATAATCACATAATCACAATAGCTTACCTCACTTACCTCTGCAGTCCAAAAACCTGTCCACAGTCTTGCTAATCCATATTCCCAAGGTAACAGATACTAATAGCAACAACATGCATAGCAACAATTTAACAAATCATACATACACATAATTCATGAAAAAATAGAAAATAAGGTAGAAACACTCCGTAACATAAATTCAAGCACCCCTCACCTTGTTACCCAATTCACAGTTGTTACCGTTAAGTTTCCATAACCGCATATCCTCGCCGGGTGATTTAGGTTCCTAAACCAATGTGTATCATTCTATCAACATTCATAACATATTTACATCATAATTATTGTCAAACTAGATTAGATAGGGTCATTTTTGTCTCTACCCTTTTTTTTTTAGGTTCACCTTAGGGTACCCTTTCACTCCTATAGTTGGACACACTATCCCTTTTTTAGGTATTGAATAGGTCATTTGTAGGCCTAATGAGTTTCAGATCAGTTCTGAAACCATTTTAGTTTCTGGGAGTCTAACCGGCTGGAGAGATTTGGTCCAACCGGTGGGCCTATAGTCTCTCGCTAGTTGACCAAATTTTCCGCCTTCTCTGTTGATTATCACCTCTGTTTTGGTCATCAGTCCCCTGTTTCTATGCCGTAAGCTCACATCAGTAAGGGTATCACCTCAATTTCACTATTTTCTCAGTCCACCATTAATTTATTTTCAATTGACTAATTATAATTACCCATTTCAATAGAGAATTTCAGAATCAAACCAAATTGACATGGTTTCATCCACATAGGTGACATCACATCAAATTATCAAAATTAACCTCCAATCTAAGGTTGCATGCTTAGATTTGACCATTAATCTTACTTTACATGTGAAGGATCAAACCTAAATCACTTGCATGCACCATTAGAATCATTAACAGTAAAATCCATGTCTTAAAACCTTTAAATAGTAAACTTAAAATGGGATTTCAGTATCCAAGTCCTTAAATTCGATGATCACACCTCAATTAGGGAAGGGATGCATAAATCTTCCATCAATTTCTCCTTACATGTGTTCTTAGTCCTTAGAACAGTAAAATGAAAATAAAATTTTATTTCCTTCTCATGTAATTTTACTGTTTTAAGAGCTTAGTAAGGTTTCTAATATCATAGTCTCCAATCGGCCATGGTCTTGGCTCCAATAATGAAATTTTGTCATACACTCTTCATGCATTTCATCAATTGTGAGACCCAAGAATATGTCAAGTACCAGACTTGCCTGGGAGATCGTTGAGTTGTTCCCACCAAGAATACGACAAGTATCAAGGGGTTTGGGAGATCGGTGAGGGTGTGCAAACTTTAGTCCCACATCACCTAGGGAGAGATTACTAGGCTAGTTAATAACCTCTAGTCTTTTTAACGTGGCACAATGCATTTTAAAGCCTTGAGACCCATGGACCATAGAGGACAATATTATGCAACGTTAATAAGGCCGGGACATTACAAATGGTATCAGAGCAGACCCCGACAGTGTGTGGGGCCATAATGGAGAGCTATACCAAAAGGGGGAAGTTTGTTAGACTCAAGAATAAGGCAAGTACCAAACCCGCCTGGGAGATCAGTGAGGTGTCCCCACTAAGAATACGGCAAGTACCAGGAGGTTTGGGAGACCGGTGAGGGTGTGTAAACTTTAGTCCCACATCACCTAGGGAGAGATTACTGGGCTAGTTAATAACCTTTAGCCCCCTTAACATGGCACAACGCGTTTTAAAAGCCTTGAGGCCATGGGCCAAAGAACACAATATTGTGCAAGATTAATGGGGCCGGGGCATTACAACAATCCCTTAAGAATCCAAGAATTTAGACTCCAAATAGCAAAGATCTTGTGGTAATTTTAAAACTCTCTTCCCAAGCACAGAATCGGTTTACACCCTCTTTATTTTCTGAAATTACTTATTATTACTGATTAATATGAGTAAGAGATGAACTTACCTTGCAATTGAACCCTCTATCAAAGACCTAAGGACTAAAATCTCCAGCCGAACCTCCTTCTCTTCCCTTCTCCTCTTCTTCTCTCTTCTTTTGCTGTCCAGAATTTGTGAAGGTGAGAAATGGGCTTACTAATGGTCGGTGGAGGCAATTTATAGCCCCACTAACACCCCTTAGTGACCCACTAACTAATATATTATATAATATAGCCAGGTTTGCGCTTTTAGAGTCTATTTAGTCCATTTTTATTACTAACCCTTGTGAAAGGTTAATTAATACCAGTTGGTCCACTTTTCTTACTGTTTCTTCTAACATTGTTGGCAGAAGGCACAGGTACATATTAGGTCATTCTTTCCTTCCTGGCACTCCACTGCTGTCAGCCAAGTTAGTGTTGGCCTCTCCAGCCTGTTACTCTTGCCTGTTTACAATCAATGTAAAGAGGTGAGATTTGGGGTGTTACATTTGATTTCCCCATCCTCGGACAAATTTGGATCATTGAGGCTCATAGTTGGCTTAGTAGTTTATTATTAGAAGATGTTTATAGTGAACCTCCCTTATAGTTTTCCCCTTCTTCTTGAGCAGAGAAGGTTAAAAGTTTATGTAAAAGACAGGGAGATCTGTAACTTTGTAAGGTATTTGAAGCACACCAGGAAATCACTGAGTTAAGAGTTAGGTCAAAAGAGTTGGGAGCGTTTACACACCATTGTGCCCATGGCGATGATTTGGAAGCGAATCCTCTCGAACAGCAGCAATACGCTCTCAATGACACATTTTGTTCCCGGTGGATTAAGACTTTTCTCCAAATCCAGCCAGTACATGGGTAAGAAAAAGGATAAACTTGTTTTATCTCGTCCTCTTCTCTTTGGTTCAAGTGCCTCTTAGGGTATCCCATATTTTGGCTCCATTCCTCATTTTGTGGATTTTTGGTTGTAGTGAAGGTTGGAATTCTAGAGTTTGTAAATGGAGTTGGGAGGGGTGTTGAAACCCATGCAGCAAAGCTTGAAACAGAGATTGGTGATTTCTAGAAGCTGCTTGTCACCCGCACTCTTAAGCTCAAAAAACTTGGCATTCCGTGCAAACATGTAATCTTTTCTATCCTAATTCTGTATACTCTTTAAACTTGTCATTTCTGCTTTGTTTTTGTTTGAAGGGGTTGATACTGATGTCTTATGGAATGTTGTCTATTTTGTTGTTGTATGATTTCCTAGCTTTTGGATTTTGTTGAATCTATGTTGTTCCAATTTGACAACAGAATAATTTTATTGGGCACAAGGCCAGATAAAGCTGTAGTAGAGAGAACCAAATTACAGCGTAATCAGAATACTGCAGAAACAACCACACTCAACCCTGTCCTGACATCATCCCAAGGGAACATTTCCTATGTATAAATCCTTTCTCCCCATGCTCCATGCTGAAGAATCCACTAAGAAAATACCTGATCTTGGTTCAAATAAACAAGGTGCTCTGTTGGTTACACTAAGATATAATTTGCCTAACAAATTGTGTCAGTATACATGGAACAACTTCATTTTGAGACATCCCCTTAATTACTAATGCTGAATCTCCCTCAACTAGGTGAATCCAAGCCTGTGATGCACGTGTCATCAAACTGTGAATAATAACCTTTAACTGAGATCTAACTGTATCCACCGCCTGCCGGTCCCGAATAAGCTGACATGATATTGATTTCCTGATTTCTAAGCATCCCTACACTCCCTCCAAGCCCTGGGATTCCAATGATGCTACGACCCTTTTCACGTGTCAAAATCTCCATAAAAGGTCTGGTTGACCTAGCCAGCTGCTTCCGGTCTCAATAGATTGAAAGAAGATGTATCTGAATCTCTCATGAGCTAGGTGTGTAGCCCTAACCGTTACAGACTGACAAACCATACTCAGAGACCTCACATCTCAAAATATTTCTACTACTCTTATCTCAGATAGATAATAAAATCCCCATTAGAGTGAATCTCTACAAAAGCTGCCCCTGACGCCAAGAAAATGCAGCTCCAAAATGCCGCCAGGTCAAGAATTCCTAAGGGATTACTCCAACATAATTTGAAGAAGTCTAGGAGTTGGTGTTCCCTTACAAATTCACAATGTATAAAGAGGTGCGTATAAACACCTCATCCTATTGAGCACCAGAAAAGTCAACCAAGTAAGAATCTCATATTTTGGTGTAATTGTAGTTCCCTTAGTGATGGAAGTCCTTTTTTTCTTCTCATTATTATTTTTCTTGTTTTTAGAAACAAAGGTAGGAAAATTGTGGGGAAAAGCAAGGGTGAAGAAATATGAAGACTTTTATATAAATCTAAACGCAAAGAAAGGGGAAGAAGCTATCTATAAGATAACTAAAATGAGAGAAAGGAACAATAGAGATTTTAATCTTATTAGATATATTAAGAGTGATGGTGGTAGAGTGCTAGTAAGGAATGAGGACATTATGAAGAGATGAGAAGAATACTTTACCAGTGTATTGAATGTAGATAAAAGTTTCTAGAGAGTTAGTCTGGTATGTACAAGAGGAGAAGGATGTTGAGTAAATATGTGGATATAATGAAAGATATGTATAAGGAGATGGTGACTAGTGTGGGAACCGTGTGAAGTCAAGGCAATGAATTCCCAATTACAATTAGGCTACATAAAGGATTAGCTTTTAACACTTATTTGTTTGTGCTCATTATGGATGATTTAACCAGGTGTGAGGGTAACAGCTGGAAGAGAATGCGTGTTGCATTCCTCCCTTTGTAGGGGAGGGAAAAGGCTTGCATCCATTCCATTATCTCTCCTCCTTTCTCTTTCATGAGGGATGGGTGTGTCGTGTGTGCTTACCCTGCTGGTCCCGCATCACCATATCGCCACTCGGAGATACGTGGAGGCCTATTTCACAAGAGTGTAAAGTTCACTTTTCGAGAGGAGGATTTAATGATGGTCCAATATGGGGATCGGGATCATGCAGTCACCACCTAGGATTATGGGCCTAGGACCCAGGGGTGGACCCAATTCCTGAGAAAAGGGCCCGAAAGTTAGTCTAGTCTAGAGATTTAGGGTAAGTGTCAGGTTGTAGAATTGGGAAGCTGTTAGGCACCCAATCTACTCGATTCGATCGGTCTTCCTACTAGATGCTTAAGAACGAACATTTTTCATAATTATTTCTATTTCGTATGCATGGCTAAGTTATCACTCACATGTACGATTGAATTTAAATAACAATATACACTAAAACAATGTCAATATAGAGTCTATATGATGATGATTCGGTTGAGAAATTGTACCTGAACTTAACCCTTGTTTCAGGTCAAGAGGGGTGGACCCCTCATCAGCACTGGCTTGGATTGTCATTCAGATTCTCCTGGCTAAGGGGAAGATGGTCTTGACCTACAACTTCCTTTTTTTAAGAGATGTTGATTGGATAGAGTTTCGACTAGGAATGGTTACCTTCGGATTTTGATTGTCGTATTGATTTGGCAGAGCTTCCACTAGGGATGGGCTACTTCTGGGTTTTGGCTAAGGTAGCAATCCGATAGGGCTTCCGTTGGAAATAGACTATGGGAGGGTTAGGCTGTAGGTATTTTGGCAAAGCTTCCACTAGGGTGAACTATTTCTAGACTTTGGCTTAGATAGCACTTCGGCAAGGCCGCTGGGAATAGGCTATTCTCTAAGGATTGAGGAACTTCAAAGGCCCGAAGAACACTTCGAATCTTGTAAAGATCTCTTTGAAGGCTTGATGAACCTGAAAAGGTGGAGGGAGACTAAGTGAGAATTTTTCCTACCAAAACTCACTCAAAGAAAGCAAAGGATTGAAGAGTTTCGAAGGCCCGAAGAATAGAGTAGGTTGGCCATTGACGGTGGCACACAAGGCTAGGTGGGGGTGCACCGGGGATGTATGGATGCATACAGGAGTCAGGCAGTGGGGGCACACTGGCTGGCAGGGTGCACATGGGTTGGCCTGCTACTGTGCGCTGGTTGGTGCACGCAACATGCGCACGAAAAAATATAATTTTCTAGGGAAGATTACGGGAGATCCGACGGTCTGATTTTAACGTACCATATATCATCAAAATCATATTTTTGAGTACTATCCATCCATATGGTCATTTTAATCGCATTCTTTCATATATAAAAAAGTCAAAATTGGACCCTTTTTTCTCCCATTTGGAGTTTTCGGGGTTAGGTAGGGAATGTTTCCATGTTTCCTTAGTCAATCATCATCTCTGTTGATCAGAAGCAAGAAATCATGTCCAAGATCCACATTTCATCATAGCTGGAGGGGGTGATAAAATTGGGTGTCTACAGATGACCCTCTTTGGCCGAGGCCTGTGTCAACGGCAGAAGGGCAAAGAAAAGAATGGCCACATTTTGTCACCCGGAGCATGTACTGTCGTCATTTTACTCATAAATGACAAAGTTGAAAAATGCAACAGGTTATATCTTTTAACTAATTTAAAGTTTGAGACTTACCTGGACTGCTGATTTGTACGAAAGAAATTTGCTACTCTTCCGATCCTAAAAAAGAAAAATATTTGGATTACTAAATTTTCCTTGGTCGGGCTTCCATGTGCCAGCAAAGGGAATTCATCAATGAGATCGGGCCATTTTGAGCCAACTCAAAGAGATTGGGCCGCCTTAGGCTGGGTTAATGACATTAGGCCACCTGGGGCCGGATCAATGCAATTGGGCCACCTAGGGCCGGTTCAATGAAATTGGGACACCTGAGGCCGGTTCAATGAAATTGGGCTGCCTGGGGCCGGTTCAATGAAATTGGGTGCCACCTGGGGCGGGGGTAAATGAAATTGGGCCACCTGGGGCTAGGTCAATGCAATTGGGCCACTTGGGCCTGCGTAAATGAAATTGGGTCACCTGGGGCCAGTTTAATGCAATTAGGCCACCTGGAGCCGAGTCAATAAAATTGGGCCACTTGGGGCCAGGTTAATTCAATTGGGCAAACTGGGGTTGGGTAAATGAAATTGCTTCTTTTCTTGATTTCTCTTATATTCCTCAGGATGGAAGGATTGTTGCCTTAGAGAGCCAAGTCAACTCTTATCAGTAGGAGAACGCCCAGTAGCAAGCATAGATTCATGATCTAACCCGAAGGTTGGCAGATTCTGGATTGACACCCACGGACTCCTCGCTGTTCTATGAGGCGACCTTGAGTATGGTTCAGACGAGGACTTTGACTCTTAGGGATTTGTTCCTGTAGTTCCTGCAAGCACAAACACATGTATAACTTTTTTTTTCTTTTTTTTTCTCCCCCTGTTTGTACATTTTTTTTTTATTTTAGCATTTTACGAATGGAAACCTATCTTGGGCACAAAGAAAATTTCCTTTTATTTATGGTTTGGAACGTTTAGGTAAAATTAATTCCACAACTTAAGACTTCAATGGAACAATCAGGATAACATGAAAATCCAAGTATTTTCTCATTTTACTATTAAGTGAATTACAAGAAAATAACTTTCCTACCATAAACGGGATAGATAGGTAATAATATAGGGAGACAATTCTTGGGGTGGGTAAAAGTTCACAACTCCTCGGGGTCGCCTGCTTGCAGTCCATACTGTCGGCTGATGTAAGTGGCAAGTAAAAAGACATATGAGTCAATCCCATCAACTTTACGTAATTGTATCCTGGAGTCTTCATCAGAAAATCCTCCCGTGGCTTCCCTGGGCATCTCCATACATTGTCCTTTGTAGTTCTTCCTTGTAGGTACTCTTTCCAATCAATAATGAGCTTGAACTCCGGAAACTTCCTCTTATCCTGGTAGCAAAGAGTTCTGAGTCAGAATTCTTTTAATGGCCTATTTAGCTTCCGCTTATCAAGTCCGAACCTATAGCTATGACTCATGTCATCAAGTCCTTTGAATGTCTTTACAAGGATTGTGGGAATGATATCTCTTCTTTTCTTCAATTGCTTTATCACTTCTATTAGGACAGTTGGTGCACCATGTCCCAAAGTTCAAAGAACATAGCGAGCTATCATGCATAGTAGATAAGCATCTTGTGACCTTTGCTAATGGATTCCCCCTAATGGTAGGTATTGACTGAAGATCCTGGCCACCTTCAAAATATCAATCTCTCCATATCTGATGAATTGCTTCATTTCCTCCTTTTCTAATCCTAAAAAGCCCTGAATCTCTACTAAGTGATCTTTCTTCAAAGATGGTTGAATCAACTTGCTCTTAGGTGGAGATAACATATAAACTCAGAATTCCTCGAGAGCTGGACAGATCTCATCCGAACCGAAACATATGAAGATTGGTATCCCATTGTTGAGGCACTTGTTGGAGTACATGGTGATATAGCTTTATGCCTCCAATCAGACCGAGCAACGACATATTCATGGATTCTAGTAGTCTTGATGCCCTCATGTTTATGTCCAAGGTCCATTTTCTCAATGTCTCATCCAACGAGTCCATGACTTTTCCTACAACCATCACAAACAAAAGGGAAGACGATGATTTACCAAGTATCACTCATTAGCTAATGACACAATCAAACCTTCACCACTGTTATATCAAACACACTTTTTTTTTTACTGATTAAGGATGAGGAATAAACTGGCCTTGATAAACTAGTTCCAAGTGGTGACTTTCGGGAGATGAAATTCTGGATACGAATTTGGAGGACCACAGACGGATGACAGATGTCCAATGGCCTTGCATGCCAAATGGTGATTCTTGGGGAACACAAGCTATGATGATCTTTTTAGATACCTTGATTATTAATTTAGGAACCAATTTATTGCCTTGATTTGGTTGAGACCCCACTTGCACATGTCAAGTTGTCTATGTATCCCTCGAAAGGAATCTGGTCTAACGTAGTTCGAGCTATTCACCTTATTGGGCATAGTATCTCTTGAGTTGATCCATGTTGACTAGCCCGGGTATTTCTTCGCCGTTGTGGTCTACGAGTTTTACAGCTTTGCCTGGTAGAATTTCTTTGACAGTGAACGGGCCACTCCAGTTGGGCCTGAACTTCCCTCTTGGGTCTGAACTTCCCTCTTGGATCATGAATTGGGGCTCTTCGCTCTCGAAGAACAAGTTCCCCCTCTTCTATGTGACAGGGCTTCACATTCTTGTTGAAGGCTCTTGCCATTCTCAGCTGATATTTCTTTAGGTTGTCCATGGCTTTCATTTGCCTTTCATCAAGAAAGTTGAGCCCTTCATATCTGGCCTTCACCGATTCTCCTCAGGTAACTGACTATCAAGAAGCACCCTTAGTGATGGTACTAGGATTTTCACATATAGCACGGCCTCAACCCATATACCAAGAAGAAAGGAATTGCCCCTGTAGAGGATCGTACAGAGGTCCGATATGCCCACAAAGCTAGTGGCAACTTGTCCGCCCAATCCTTATGTGTTTCAGCCATTTTCTGTAAGATCACCTTGATATTCTTATTAGCTACTTCTACTGCCCCATTGTTCTATGGCCTGTAAGTGATAGAGCGGTGCCTTCTGATACCAAACTTTGTGCAAATCTTATCAATCTTGCCCTAGAAGTGGGATCCCTGATTTAATATCAACTCTTGAGATACTCCATATTGAAAAATGATATTTTTTTGGATGAATTTAACTACCTTAGCAGATGTGAGGATTGCATATGACTGGGCTTCTTACCCACTTGGTAAAGTAATCGATGGCTACCAAGATGAACTCGTGACCCTTGGATGCTTTGGGATTGATTTTTCCAATGATGTCAATGCCTCAAGTAGAAAATGGCCAAGGAGAATTGAGGGAGTGTAGCTCCATTGACAGGATATATATGATATTGGCAAATATCTGACATTTGTGACATTTTTTGACAAAACTCATGTAGCCTGCTTCCATTGTATTCCAATAGTATCCCAGCCTATAAATCTTCTTAGCAAGCATCTTGGCATTTATATGGGGTCCATAGAGGCCTTGATGAATTTCCTCCATGATGGTTGTAGCTTGTTCTTCATCCACATACAACAACTGTATTCCATCATAGGACCTCTTATACAACAAGTCTTTTTGAAGGATGAATTGGGTGGCATATCTTCTCAGCAATTTCTTTTCTCTTTCTGAGGCTTCAAACGAGTATTTCCTTTCTTTGATGAAATCCACAATATGAGTGAACCGAGATTGACCATCTACAGTGAGAGAGTTCACCGAATTGTGCTAAATGGGCCCATTCTTTGTTCTACCAAGAATGGTCGGACCCTAGCCATAGGATTGCATTCTACAATGGATGCAAAGGTTGCAAGGGCATCGGTAAACCAATTTTTATCTCTCTAGAAGTATTCAAACGAGATCTTCTCAAAGTGTGCAATCACCTCTTCTAGATGTTCTAGGTACAGCTTCAACTTTTCATCTCTGGTCTTACACTTCCCTTGCGTCTGACAAATGACAATGGATAAATCTCCATACACCTTGATCCTTTTCACCCCAATAGTTATGGAAGTTTCAAGTCCCAAGGCACAAGCTTCATATTAAGCAATGTTATTGGTACAGGGGAAGTCAAGGCAGAATGGTGAAGACAAATATAGACTGTCAGGAGTGACAAGCAATATTCCCTCACCACACCCCTTTTGATTATCTGCTCCATCAAAGAACAATTGCCATTCATTAGCTGTGTCTTCTTCTATTGCGATGATTTCTTCGTCGGGAAAGGCATCATCCAAGGCTCTTCCATCTTTTGTGGGGTGGGTAGCCAAATGATCAGCTATTACTTGCCCCTTGATACATTTCTGTGTAACATAGGTGATTTCAAATTCTGATAGCAGAAGTAGCCATTGGGCCATCCTTCCTATTATAGCTGGTTTCTCAAAGAGGTACTTGATTGGATCCATCCTTAAGATCAAATGTCCTAGATAAGCTACCATGTAGTGTCACAACATTTTTGTTGCCCAAATCTATACAGCACAGGTTTTTTCCAAAGATGTGTACCACGTAAATGCGTAGACTTTTGGGATCTCAACAAGGTGAGCCCTAAAGATGACTTCCCATTACCTCACATTCGTACTTTGTTGTCCTTCTTTGGCACTGGTACAATGTTGGCTAACCATTGGGGTATTTTACCACTTGTAAGAATCCTACATTCCATTGCTTTACTACTTCTTCCTTGATCTTTTCACTCCATTCTGGACAAATCCTTCTGAGTTTCTGTTTGACCGGCATTGCCCTAGAGTAGGTCGGTAAGTGGTGTTGCACAATATTGGGGTCTATACTAGGCATGTCCTCATATGACCAAGTAAAGACTTCGGCGAATTCCTTTAGAAGACTGATCATTTGTTTGGCTTCTTCATTATCTAGGGTGGTGTAAATTTTTACCTCTCGAAGGCATTAGACGGTTCTTAAATTAATAATCCAGGTATCCTCATAGATGGGTTGGGCTTTCTTTGGTTTTCATTATTTCATTAACTCTTGATATTTATTAAGATCATCATAAAAAAAAAGAGGCAAGTCATACTCGGAATAAAAAATGAATCATTCATGAAAGAAGGAGTAATAGACTCGGCATACACGGACTCTGGACTCTCCTCAAGAGGGGAGGCCGACATGAAATCATAAACAGCAGACTCAACAACTTACTCGACGACAGACTCGATGATTGGTTTAATGCTTTCATTAGTGGTATCTAGTTTGATTTACTCAACAGCATGAGTAAACTTGAAATTCTTCCCAATGCTAGTCCAATTTAGGAGCGGTTCGACGACTTGATGGATGAGGAGATGTGACAACGAGCCTCTTTCTTCTTCTAGGAAACTTGCTGCTATTTCTTCATTGGTGCAATAGTTCTTTTGGATAGGTGCCTGTTTCTTCACAAATACCAGTTGATCAACCTCATGCTCTCAAAAGCCAAACTTTCTCAGAGGTGAAGATTGGTGGAGACTACTTAATCCTCTTTCTATAAAGTCCATCTTTTCCAACCTATTAAGGGATGCCATCCTAGTGCCTTGGTCACATCTTTGACCACCTTCACAGACCTTCCTGTTGCAGTTGATTCGGGCATAGTACATGCAAATCATCATTTTTTGTGCTCTTCTTTGCTTCGCATTAGTGCTTCTTCCTCTGAAAGGCTTGGGCTTGAGTTCATGTAACTCTTGAGCTCGTGGCTTTTTCAGAAAGGAACAGATATGACCTTTCAGATCCATGGGAAGTTGTAGACTCCAGACGAGTCTTATCTTCTTTTCCCATTCCCTCTTCAAAAGTACTTGGGGACTTAGCAATTCCTTTGACCGGATAAGTGTTGTGGGGTTGTTAAAGGAGAACCCATCTTTAATCAGTGCTACTTCCACTATTCTGGTGATGCCACTATCTTGATCAATTTTTTTGGTTAGCATTTGCTGTTGTTCTATTTCATGAGTTACCCAATCGAACTCATCTTGAAAGAATACTTCAAACCCTGGTTGCACCTTTGCGACGGTTTCATCAAACCATGGCTCAACATTTCCACAAAAGGGAAAATCTTCTCCTTCCCTTACGAAGTGCCCATTGAGAGTGGGGTAGTAAGAGGCAAAGATTTTCCTAGTCATCCTTAGTACCTTCTGCTCTTTGCTGCCATTCTTGCTCCTTGGTTTGGGGGTTTGAGGAATGTACCCAAGACCACTCTTTTCTTTGCTAACCACCAAAGTAGGTAATTTTGAAACACCCTGATGATACTTGCCAAATCCCATCCTTGGAAAGTATTGCATGTTCCTCATCATTTGATTTACTGGAAGGCTCCATATAGCTTCATAGTTAGCCAGAATCTTTTCATCTAGCATTTCCTTGGTGAGTGCTGCACAAATTTCTTCTATTTCAAAACCACTAAGTTGAACTTCTTGGTCTTGTTCTTCTCTACTTTCAATGTTGGTTAAGGTGTTCACCACTTCAGGATCTCCGGTTACTGTAACCACCTTTCCTTCATGAATGAATTTTATTTTTTGATGGAGACTAGAGGATACTACCTTTGCATGATGAAATCAAGGCCTTCCCAAGAGCATGTTAAAAGATGCCAGTATATCAATGACTTGGAAATTAGTATCAAACTTTTTTGGGCCAATCTTTACAGTAAGGGTGAGGATGCCAAGGATTTTCCTCTTGGTATTGTCATATGCCCGTATGGTTTGGATAGTTGGCCTCATTTCTTCTAAGTTGATGCCGATACTCTTTGCCGATCTTAAGGGTAAAACATTCAAAGCAGAACCGTTGTCAACAAGGACCTGGGGAACCACCTTATCAAGACATTCTACCATGATGTGTAGGTTTCTGTTATGTTGGGCCCCTTTTAAGAGTTCGGAGTTGGAGAACATCAATGACTGTACCACATATGTTGCCCCCACTATGTGCCAGAGGTGTACCAAATCTATCTAGATTGGCACTTGCACATTGGTGAGAGACTTCAAGACTGCTTCCCGGTGTGTGGGGGAGGCCATTAATAATCCCTAAATTGAGATATTAGCTTGGGACTTCTTGAGCTGAGCCAAGACTAGATTCTCCGGTTCTTTCTTCAAGCCACTGGTTCCTGCCCCACTAGTTCTTGACTGTTCTACGACTAGGGCCTTACCCTTGTAGTCTCTTTCACTCTGAGTTTCCATCACATTGGTAAGTTTCTTCACGATGATCTTTATGGGATAGCAATCTTCATCATCACTATTTTTTATGGTAATTATCCCTATCATGGGATCATCTTCTTCCTTATATTCCTTTTCACTACTTGGGGCAGGTGGTCGAGGTCCTTATCAAATGTCCATAGCCCTGGCTCATACCTTCTTGACTGCATTGGAAAGCCGTGTAGCTGTTGTATCTATCATTTCTATAAGTGTGAAATGTCCCCCTATTTTCTCAAGGATTATCAACTGCTCGGTGTAGCATTATTCATTGATGGCCACTTCACTTAACATTCGGTCAATTCCATTAGCTTCAAGTTTTATCTCAACCAAACGATTATAAACATAAGCTATGTGTTCTGCTATAGCATTTTCTTCACCTTCAACAGTGATCTCATAGCCTTCACTATCCTCTGAATCTGATGCATGATCTTCCCCTTTCATGTGAATTTTGAGTGCCAGGTGAATAGCATTTGTGGGATCAATCATTGGGTCATCTTCGCCAATTGCATACATAGAATATCCTCTCAGATCCTTGGGTGAGTAGTACCCTGATTCATCATCATCTTCATCACTATGCCAAGGCCCTTGGTAGTCATCCCAATCTGGGTACTCATCATCATCGTCATCATCGTCTTCGTTGATTTCCCCCTCACTTGATTGGTTCTTCATCAGATTCCTCTTGACCACCAAATTCCCATGCATCCAAACATTCATAGTATTTAGAGTGTATGGATCAAAAAATTTCCATAGGGCTAGACTTGGTCTCATTGGCCCAAAGATGGATTAGGCTAGACTCATCATTTTCTATGTCACTCTCGATGTGGATTAGGGAGGTGTGCTCTTTAATTCGTTCTCCCACTGACAATGCTATCATTGCTCTAAGGAGGTCATCTGTGACTTCTTTACTGTTATCTAGCTTGTCTTCCTAAGACACGGTGGGCTGAATTAGAGAAGTGGGATCACTATCTTGGCATTCTCCTAAAGCATTCACTGATCCCATTGATGAGGTCATCTTTAGGGAGTCTGGTAGTGCGAGCATATCCTTCCAATTGTACCCATCCATCCATCCTTCTTTTAGGTTATATACCGATCCTTGAGAATGGGATTGGTATGAGGGTGAGGAGGGATATGAGGTAGGGTGGTATGAAGGAGATGTGACAGAAGAAATGGGGTATTGTAAGGAAGATAGGGGGTGATAAGATGATGAGGTTCCTTCTCCTTGATGGTGTGGTGGAGGTTGGTAATATAGTGGAGGTTGGTAATATGATGGAGGTTGGTAATATGATGAAGGTTAGAGATATGATGGAGGTTGGAGATGTGCTACGGTGGATTCTTCTGTTGATGAGGAAGGATGAATGGCTTTTTCGTAAGCCCTAGCTTTTTTACTCATGGCTCTCCTATAGGCATAGGCTTTCATGTGATTCTTCTAAGCCTGGGGTTCAATAAGTTGAGTAGAATCACTCTCTATTGCTTCTTCATCTAAATTGTTCACATGGTCATAAAACATGGGATGACAAAAGTTCTTATCCATCTGATGCATATGAACAGCCCTTTGGAAGGAGTCACACTCCTTTTGACAAACATCCTTAACGAATCCATGGATAGGCCTTACCAATTCTAAAGGAAGGGACAACCTTTGTACAAGCTGGAATTTCTCTTGCCATTCAACATACCTCTCTTCTTAGTATTTCTTGGCATCCTTAATAAAATGGGTTGGATCATAAAACTTAGGATCCCAATTTTTCCAATCACTCATTATTGCCAACATTTAACGGTTCCATAATCCGGGAGAGGATTAGTATTGATATTAGGAAATTGCTTCACCTTGCCTTCAATGGTCCCGTTGTCTACGAAGTCCTGGATTATACGCTAAAGACCTATGCATCTTTCAGTGTTGTGCCCCTTCTGAGTGTGATAAGCACAATATTCATGATCTCTGTACCAAGCTAGGGGAGGGATGCTGATTGCCCTTCGAGCCACTATCCCTAGCAATCCTTGTTTCTTTGACTTTTCATACACTGCTGTCATGGGCATTCCAAAATCAGTAAATTGCCTTCTTGGATGAGGAGCCTTCTTAGAGGGTGCATTTGTTTGTATCATGAATGGTTGTGAAGAGGTGATAGGAGAGACTGACTATTGAACCGCACCTACCATATTGGTCTCGGGACCCTTTCCCCATCCAACTCTTCTGTTTTTTCCTGCATCTTGGGAGGATCCTTGATACTGAGCTTCCCTTAGGATTCTGTTTTTCACACGTGTATCGGTGGCTATCAAGGCATCAAAAGTTTGTAAATGTTGATAGTAAAGGACATCATAATAAGGCTTTGACAAGTTTTCAATTAACATTTTTACTTGCTCTGCTTTTGAAGGCTGATCTGCCATCTTGTCGGCCTTATCCCTAAACCTCATCAAGAAGGTTGTGAATCCTTCTCTAGGCTGTTGTCTTAACGTCTCAAGCTCCCGACATTTCACATCCACCTCGGCGTTGTAAGAGTATTGCTTGGTAAAGGCTTTCACCACCATTGTCCAATTCTGGGTTTGGGCAGACTCCAACTGGGTGAGCCACCTTAGTGCTAATCCTGATAGGGTTAACATAAATTCTTGTCCCATCTGGTTGTCCGCAAGTTGCCATGACTTGGCGATGCTGAGGAAGACTTTGAGATGAGCCTTGGGGTCCCCTGACCCATTAAACTTGTTGGTCTTCCATTTGACCTTCTTGGGAATCCTTGCCCTAGAAAAGAAATTCATCTCATCAGAATCAACTGTTTGGCTTTTTGAACTCTTTCCCGTTCGGAGCATATTTTCCAACTTCTCCAATTGCTCCCTAACTTTTCTTTCTTTCTTCGTCTCTGGAGTTTCCATTCAGACATGCGCCATAAACTCTTCTTCCTCATCTTCAATCACTAACCTAGTAGGAGGGACTTCGGATGGGCCCTCCGTTAACCATTTGGATGGGTAGGTGAAACTCCTCTTTGACCGATTGGCCTGACATACTCTGGTTCTCCTGAGTCAACTAGGGAAGAATTCTCGCGATGATCCGTGGGTCTGTTCTAATCCAACTCTCCTATAGCTTGTACTAGTTCTTGAGTGCATGCAGTATCTGTGCTACCCCTCTTATGACCTCGACCATTTTCGTCTGTAAGGTCTCTACAGGGTGGACACATCTTCCCTAGGTGATTTAAGACCGTGTGGATCCATGTAGACTGAGTTGTATCACTTGGCGATAGACAATCTCAAAGAGACAACGAAGGTGATACTGGACTTAATCGAGTCAACCGATTACCCTGACATATCCAAATGGATCGCGGAGAATACTTGAGGTGTGGAATTATGCCTGAACCAAAAAGTGACTTATTTTAGGATTCTTATATTCCCAACCCCTTTATTCACACATTCACTAGATTAACAACTAATTATCCATCCAAAGTTAGTCCACTTAATGGTAGGGAGTAGATAGGGGTTGATGCCCTTAGTCCAGTCAATGCCATAAGTGGGAGGTTCACACAAAAGGTTTGACCAAAATATTCCTAATACATTCTTTTCCAATAAAGTCATGTTTTTCTTAATCTTATCCCACTAGGTGACCTTCCTCCTAGTTTCCTCGAGTCTTCTAGATAATTTGGCATTTCGTAGGACTTTGACAGAAATCAGCCTAGATCCCATATGCCAAATCATCCATATTTCAATTTTAATGAGGAAGGACACGTTTTATCCAAAACCCACTTAGGAGAGCATCTCTTTATGACTACAATATATCATAGGAAACATGGTATGGTGGATTCTTCTGTGGATGAGGAAGGATGAATGGTGGGAGTCCGATCTTCTGATTCTCTTCTTCTGGAGGCCCTTATGACTCCAACCCTTTGACTCATTAGTTTCCTGTAGGTGCGGGCATTCATATGATTCTTCCAAGCTCTAGGTACAATGAGTTAAGTAGGGTCACTCTCTGTGGCTTCTTCCTCTAGATTATTCACATGATCAGGGAGTGGATTGATGTTGACGTTGGGAGATTGCTTGACCTTGACTTCAATGGTACCTTTGTCTACCAAGGCCTGGATCGCATGTTGTAGGGGTATACATCTTTCAATGGTGTTCCCTTCCTGAGTATGGTAAGCATAATATTCATGATCTCTATACCAAGCTGGAGGAGGGTTGCTGATTGCTCTTGGGGCCACTGTCCCTAACAATTCCTATTTCTTTAACTTCTCATACACTGTTGTCACGTGCATTCCCAAATCAGAAAACTACCTTTTTGGATGAGGGGCCTTCTGGGAGGGTGCATTTGCTTGTATTATGAATGGTTTTGAAGAAGTGGCTAGCGGGCCTAACTACTAAACTGCACTCACCATATTAGTTTCTGAACTCTTTCCGCGTCTGACTCTGGTGTTCTTCCCTGCATCTTGGGAGGATCCTTGATACTGGGCTTCCCTTAGGATTCTGTTCTCCACCCGTGTGCCGGTGGCTATCAAGGTATCAAAAGTTTGTAGATATTAGTAGTAAAGAACATCATAATAAGGCTTTGATAAGTTCTCTATCAACATCTGTACTTGCTCTGCTTTCGAAGGCCGATCTGCCATTTTGGCGGCCTTATCTCTAAACCTCATCAAGACGGTGGTGAATCCTTCTCTAGGCTGCTGCCTCAACGTCTCAAGCTCTCGTTGCTTCACATCCACTTTGGTGTTGTATGAATACTGTTTGGTGAAGGCTTTCACCACCGTCACCCATTCTGAGTTTGGGATGACTCCAACTGTGTGAGCCACCTTAGTGCTGGTCCTGATAGGGTTAGCATGATGGCTTGCCCCATCTAGTTATATGTAAGTTGCCATGACTTGGCGATGCTAAGAAAAACTTTGAGATGAGCTTTGGGGTCTCCTGACCTGTCAAACCTATCAGTCTGCCACTTGAATTTCTTAGGTATCCTTGTCCCAGAAAAGAAACATTTTCCTCTGAATACACTGTTTGACTTTCTGAGCCTTTTCCCACTCGAATCATGTTTTCTAACTTCTCTAATTGCTCTATGAGTTTCCTTTCTTTCTTCATTTCTAGATGCCCTATTCAGACATGTGCAGCAAACTCCTCTTCCTCGTCTTCAATCATTACCCTAGGTGGAGGGACCTTAGAATAGACCCCTCATTAACCATTTGGATGGGTAGTTGAGGATCCTCTTTGACTGGTTGGCCTGGCTTGCTCTGGTTCTCTTGAGTCAACTTGAAAAGAGTTTCCATGATAACCTATAGCTCCATTCTGTTCCACATCTCCTATAGTCAGTGCCGGCTTATTCTTGGGATTAGCTCTGGGAGGGTTCTGAAGTATATGTAATATCTAAGCTATCCCTCTCTTGACTTCAATCATTTCTATTTGCAATGTCTCCACGGGACGGACCTAGGCCTATTCGGGTGATTCAGAGTCATGTGGATCCATACTACTTGGGATGTAATCACTTGGTAGTAGACAATCTCAGAGAGATGACAGAAGTGACACTGGACTTAGGTGAGTCAACCGATTACCCTGACGCATCCAAAGGGACTGTGGAGAATACTTGAGGTGTGGAATTGTGCTTGAACCAAAAGTGATTTTTTTAGGATTCTTGAATTCCCAACCCCTTGTTCACACATACACTAAATTAAAAACCAATGATCCATCCAAAGTTAGTCCGCTTAATGATAGGGAGTGGATAGGGGTTGATGCCCATAGTCCACTCAATGTCATAAGCAGGAGATTCATATAAATGGCTTGTTGAGAATAGTCCCATAATACATTCCCTGTAATAAATTCATGCTTTCCTTGCTCTTTTTCCCACTAGGTGTCCTTCCTCCTGATTTTCTCGGGACTACTCGGGATTTTACATGATGCTAATGTGATTACCCCTAAGTCATGTATATCTTAAGGAGGAAGGACACCTTCTATCCGAAACCCACTTAGGAAAGAAATTCTTTATGATAGGAATATAATGTAGGAACATTCCTTTTCAAGACCGCATACAAGTTCTATAATTAGCTTTTGATGCTCCTAGCTTCTTCATCTATATTCTATATTATGCTGAGCATGCGGTGGATATAATAGGACCGACAAGGCTTCCTTGACAGGATCTATATACACAAGGTACGTGATCCTTTTGATATACCTAAAGGTACGAGATCAAGGGGGTGACTTCCTTGCCCATTACTTATGACTACACACGAGGTTAAGCAATTGGCCACGGGGTGATAAAACCATGAGTGATTGAGTGCAAAAGTGTAATGTAGGGTAACCATCATTCAATCTCAGAATGCCATAAATGTACAGACCTCCCCGAGGGTGCTGGCACAATTATAGACATCCTCGCCATTTGATGACGCATTTGACCTCTGAATGTCATAAAGTGCGCGGACCTCCTTGAGGGGTGTTGGCACAAATACAACATTCTCGCTGTTTGACGATACCTTCCACTCTTGTATAGGAAGTGGATATCATTTGCTCTCAGAGTACTCTCCATGACATGCGCTGACCTCCCTAAGGGTGCGGGCATAACAGGGAGTCTCTCGCCAAATGATTTCACTTCGAGCACGATGCATGATGTGGTTAGCGAATACAATAACAAACATGGGGTTAGCCAAACACGTTTTTAAACAAATGTGGTAGAAAATGTTCTTGCATTTAAAAGTAGCATCTAGTATTGGAAGCTTGACATTTGTCCCCAGTGGAGTCACCACCGTGAGGGTAGTGACCGGAGATATGAGATGTCTCTCTTCCCTTAGGGGAGAAACGACTTGCATCCCATCCTCTCTCCTCTCTCCTCTCTCTTTCTCTTTTATGTGAGGAGAGGGGTTCATGTCATGTATGCTTCGCTTATGGGCCCCATACTGCCGTATTGCCGCTTGGAGATACATGGTGGCCTATTTCGTAAGAGTGTAAATTTTATCATTTGAGACGGGGGTTTGATGATGGTCTAATATGGGGATCGGGATCTTACACATGGGGGTTTGGAGTTTCCACCTAGGATTATGGGCCTAGGACCCGGGGGGTCCAATTCCAAAGAAAAGGGCTCGATAATTGGTCTGGTCTAGGGATATAAGGTAAGTGTCAGGTTACAGAGTTGGGAAGGAGTTAGGCACCCAATTTGCCCAATTCAACTGGTCTTCCTACTAGATGCTTAAGAACGAACATTTTTCATGATTATTACTATTCTACTTGCATAGCTAAGTTATCACATATATATATACCTTAATTGAAATCAAACTACTATATACACTAAAACAATGTCTATATAAAGTCTACATGATGATGATTGGGTTGAGAAACTATACCTGAACTTAACCCCTCTTCCGGGTCAAGAGCGGTGGGCCCCTGATTAATACCGGCTCGGACTGTCTTTTGGATTCTCCTAGCTCAGGGGAAGATGGTCTTGACCTCCAACTTCCTTTCTTGAGAGATGTTGATTATGATGGTATACGGGAAGGGTTCCACTGAGGAACGGTTACTTTCGGATTTGGATTCAGACAGAGCTTCGGCTAGGGAAGACTATTTTTAGATTTCGATTCGGATAGAGCTTCGGCTAGGGGAGGCTATTTTTGGGCTTAGGATGAGGTGGTACTTCGGTAGAGCTTCCGCTGGGGATAGACTAGGGGAGGGCTAGACTGAGGTGGCACTCCGACACAGAGCTTCGGCTGAGGATGATAGGCTACGGGAGGGCTAGGCTAAGGTGGCACTTTGGCAGAGCTTCCACTGGGAATGGCTATTTCTAGAAAGATTCTAACGGCACTCAGATAGGGCTTCCATTAGGACTGCTATTTTTGAAAAGAAATGGATTGACCTAAAAATGGGATTAAAGATCTCTAAAGTTCCGAAGAACAGTTTGAAGATCGGAATAGAGTTCCGGATCTCCCTTTATAGACCCGAAGAACCTCAAAGGGGGGTTTCTTTTTCTAGTAAAACTCAAAAACACTCAAAGGACGGGGTTGAAGAACACATTACTTTTGGAAAAATCTGGATTGAACTAAGAACTTGGATTGAAGATCTTCAAAGTCCCAAAGAACACTTCGAAGATCCGAACAAGATTTTGGATCTTGACAAAGAACGCTCCAAAGACCTGAAGAAAATCAAGAGGGAACGGGAAGAAATTTTCACTATAATGAAATGAGGTGGGATTTTGGTGTGTAAAATCCAAAGGAGGGGAGTATTTATAGGTTTTTCCGGCCAATGAGAAAGTGGGAACATCTTTATCCAACGGACGAGAGGGGGTTTTTTGCCTCAAGTGGGTGAAGCAGGCTTCAATCCAATGGAAAAAATGGGTTTTTGGATTAAAATGGGTGAAATGGGCTTTTATACAATGGGTAAAAAGGGGTTTTTTGAGAGAGAGAATCCTTAATAAAAAAGGGGTTCTTTGGTCTTAAGTGGGTGAAGAGGGAATTTATTCACCCATCGGGTCAGGGGAATATCAATCCCTGGCATTGATGTCGGCGCGCAAGACTAGGCTGAAGTGCACGAGGCATAGTCAGTATTGGAGGGCAGGCAATGTGGGCAATGTCATCGGTGTGCGGCGCATGGCATGCGGGTAGTGGCATGTGGGAGTGAGCTGGGCACAAATTAGGCACAGAGGGGGTGCAGGCAGTGTGGCATAGGTGGTGAAAAAATGGGTTGGTAGCATGGCACAGGTGGGCACAGGCATGTGCAGTAAATAGTACATGCATGCATGGGCTAGCCTACTAGCCGTGCGTATATGCATGGGCTGGCCTGCTGGCCAACACACAAGCAGTAGGGCAGGGTTGCAAGCCTGTGCCCACAAGGGCGCAGGTCTACTCAGAGCATAGCATGGCAGGTTGGGCACGGTAGGCTAGGCATGGCTTGGGGTGCATGGCAGGCTGGCACCATGTGTTGCAGCCAAGGGCAGCAAGCACTCGTACGGGTTGGCCTGTCAGCCTCTGGTGACGATCACGGGAGATCTGTTGGTCCAATTTTGACGTGCCATATATCATCAAAATTGTATTTTCACGCTCTATCCATCTATATGGTCATCTTAACCAGATTCCTTCGATATAAAAAGTCAAAATTGGACCCTCTTCTCTCCTATGTGTGGATTGTCAGGGTTTCAGGTCCAGGAGTGTTTTTGGGTTATCTAGGTAGTTAGGGGATGATTTTTAGGGTGTTTGGGGTAGGCAGGGGATTTTTCCAGGTTTCCAGCAGTACTGTTCGCGTGCACGACATAACGTGCAGAAAAGTGTAATTTTTCAGGGATGATTGCGGGAGATCCGTTAGTCCGATTTTGACATGCCATATATAGTCGGAATCATATTTCTGAGCACTATCCATATATATGGACATCTTGACTAGATTCCTTCATATATAAAAAGTTAAAATTAGAAAGTTAAAATTAGACCCTCTTCTCTCCTGCGTGGGGGTTTCCAGGGTTTGGGTGGGGGAACATTTCCATCATCTGTTTTGATCAGAAGCCAGAAGTTGAAAGTCGTGTCCATGATCCACATTTCATCATAATCGGAGGAGGGTGAAAAAATTGTGTGTCTACAATACCCCAACACTGGGATACCAATCTCTATGTATTTCGGTTTAGGACAGTTGAGATTTGCCCAACTCTCAAAGAATTCAATCCTGCATGCCATCACCACCTAAAGGTAGATTGATTCAACCATCTTTGAAGAAAGATTATTCATAAGAGATCCAAAGCTTCTTTGGATGGGGGAAGGAAGAAATGAAGTAGTTCATCATATATGGGAAGACTGACATTTTGAAGGTGGCTAGGGTTTTAACCCAGTATCTATTATTGGGAGGAATCCATTAGCAGAGGTCATATGATGCTTATCTATTTTTCATGATATCTCACTATGTTCTCCAAACACCCGAACATGGTGCACCACTTGCTCTAATGGAGGTGGTGAGGCAGTTAAAGGGAGGAGGTGATATTGTCCCCACAGTCCTGGTAGAGACACTTAAGGGATTTGATGACATGAGCCATAGCCACAAATTTGGAACTGATCATTATCAAAGAAGTCCTATTGTTTTCCATCTTTGGTTACTTGAGAAACTAAAACTGGTCAAGTAGCTAAATGGACACCAACTCAGAATTTCCTACTACCAAGACAAGAGGGAGGTCCCGGAATTCAAGCTTATCATTGATTGGGAAGAGTACCTACAAGGAAGAACTGCATGAGATATTACGTGGACGCACCCATGGTCGTCAGTAGAGGGTTTCCTAATGAAGACCACTAGATGCGTTAGGTTGATGGGTTTGACTCATATGTCCTTTTACTTACCGACTTATATCAGCTAAAAGTACAGACTAAAAGCAGAGGACCTAGAGGAGTTGATGAATTATCCACCCCAAGAACTGTCTCCCCAAATTGTAGCCTAGCTTGGTTGGAAAGTTATTCCCCATTCCAATGTAATTCACTTGGTAATATAGTGAGGTGATATTCGAATTTTTGTATTATCCCAGTTATTCTAAGTACTTGAATTGTGGAATTGATCGTGCCTTAAAATTCAAACTCATGAACTCAAGAAAGATTTTTAATGCTAAGGATAAATTTCATTCCAAAATAAAGGCCAAGTCTGGCCACACGAAAGATATAAAAAAAAAACAACAAAAAGCAACATCTATGTCTTGCAAGAATCATAGCAATATATCTCTAAGGAGTGGCATCCTCATCTGTGTCATACTCAGGGCTACCCATGGAAAACATCGAGGAAACGTCAGGCCCCGATTGCAAGTTTTCCAGTCGCACTGTGAGGTCCTCAATATGTGTAGCTTGATTGGCAGGTTACTCCCTCTGAGAGATAATCTCCTCCCCTTGAGAAGCAATCCGCTCATCTTAGAAAGCACAAGAAATGGTCAGGATAAGAGGTGGTAATGAAAGAGAATCGGGTCAAAGGAAAAGGTGGTAGCCTAGAGAATAGCTCATCACAGAGGCCCTGATGCATCCGCCAAATTTCGGCATAAGCTTCTAGCGACACCTGAGAAGGACCATGTCAACAGAAAAAAGAGAAGGGCCAATAATATGAAGAATGTTTGGACACTTACACAGTCATACCGAATGGGCAGGCCGAGAGAAGCATCTGAATTCAGATTTCTTTCCAAGACTCTTGGAACATAGGGGTTGGCTGCATCCGGATAGGACCAACTAGGAAAGCCAGGGAAGGGGATGGTGGCCATATTATGGATAAGTCTGCCTGCAGCGGTAGAAGACTCAGCATGGGAAAATCGACAGCATCTAGTTATGGTTGGCCAGAGAGGGGAATCATAGGGTGTGTCCTCCACTACAAAGACAACAGAATAATAAAAAAAAAAAAAAAAAAAAAAAGAGAGAAGATGTAAGAACATACACAGCAGTGAAAGGGAGGCACATACCACAGGACCTGTGGGACTCAGAGGAACACATACAGTCTCTTCATCCAAAAAGACATTGTAGTCTCCTACTATAATCAAGAAGTCATCGTCCCATACTCTGTCAGCTAACTCCTCGGCCTTATCCACAGGAATAAGGTTTGGAAGGTGCATGGAGGGAGGAGGAAGACAAGGAGGGACACGTCAACAGGCATCTGACCACTGGGGAGTAAACCACTTCCCCAGATACCATACCCCCCCTCAAGGCCCTAAAACAATACCCTCCGCTGAGTTAAGAATGCAGCCTGCTCTGTCTCGGGTCTAACCGAAAACTGAAGTTGTTGGAAGGGTCTCCAAGTGGCCTATAATTTCAGAAATGGTAAGTACAACACAAAGTAAGAGGAAAACTCAAAAGCAAACATGGCTTAACTTATTTATCTCATTCAAAAGGGAATGAGTGGTGGTCCTCGGGGGAAGAGATCAGCCCTTCTGTGTGTGACGATCCCCCCATCTTGTGGCTATCGAAAAAGGAGACATTGATGGATCATGCAACAAGGGAAGCATGAGCCCCAGATTCTCATAGAGCCAAGGCCGATTTAGAGAAATCAAGAGGATAAATTGATAAAGATGTATGTTTAATGAAAGGAAGGGCATAAGGATAGGGGATTACCTGAACGATATAGCCTGCTCCCTTAAGGCTATGATCCCCATAGGCTAAAAGATCGAGCGTCTGCAACAGATACATGTAGGATGCCCCACCACAATCCAGGGTATCTACCTCGCCAAGATCTCAGAAGAGGGCCACCATGTGAACATCCACTCTACCTCGAAGATCACTAAAGAGGCATTGTCCCACAAAAAAAAAAGAAAAAAAGAAAGGAGCAAACTACCTGGATGATCTCAAGAGGGTTCAGTTCGCCCCAGGATGCATCCCAGTAATGGGCCATAATTTCACTCAAAGGAATCGACCTCTGGTTCTCAGAAATGGAGATCCCAGTCAAGCTTAGGAAATCATCTGCCTCCATAACCTAGGGCAAGATCAGGGGCCTCCTGCCCAAAGGAATGCCAGTCAAGGCATAGAAGTAGAAGGGAGTGATGGTGATCTTTCCAATAGGAAGGTGGAAAGAATGCATGCTGGGCCACCACCACTCAATGATCCCTCTCACCAACCCAGGATCCAATTTCTTAGTCTCCAACAGAGCCAAGTGGCGCAGGTAAGTACTGTTTATCAGACGTGTAACCCTTAGGGAGAGTATCTTGTACCATTCCTAGACCATGTTGGGGTACCCATATCTGGCCAATTCCGGGGGTCCACCCCTAGGGGGCACCTAAAAGAGATAATAATAACGAACATAAAAAAAATTATTTTGAAAAATAATAAACAGGGGGAAGAGCAGAGATGACTCACCCACGTGCCCCATGCAGAATTACAAATATGCCCCCGAGTCCCCTGAAGGGTCACACCCCCTTGGCCGAGGGGTCACACCCTGCTATGCACGCAAGTGTACGACCTCCGTGGGTCCTCTTCCTCGATCTCTCCATAAGATTTTAAAATTCCAGAAAGGCACAAAAAGATTTCAAATTTGTAAAAAGGCTTCACCTCAAGAACTTCGAAGAATGTTGAAAAACTTCAAAGAATGTGGAAGAACTTCGAATAGCTTTAAAGAACTCTGAAGGATTTGGGCTGGCTCACTCAGAACTCAAAAAACTTAGAAAATCAGAAGTGAGGAGTGATCCAAATGAGGGGGGACCATTTATTCCCAAAAGAAAAAAAAAATGAAGAATCAAGAAACAAAGGTCAAGAAGTAAGAATCAAATCATAAAGATCAAAGAATCAAATCTTAAGATCAAGATCAAATTTTATCTGTGCCAATTTTATCTTTGTTGGTCCCGAGTGGTCTAGACCCATAAGATTAAGATACCCGGTCCCACAGTCCGAGTGGCCCAAGACCAAATTTTCCCTAGACTGGTCCGAGGACCTAACCTAGGGAGGCAAGACCAAGATACTTTGTCCCACAGCCTAAGTGGCCTAAGACCAAATTTTTTATATACTGATTCAGAAGACCTATTATTGGGAGACAAGAATTGCCTAGGCTGGTTTGAAAGACCTAGTCTAGGGAGATAAGAATTGCCTAGGCTAGTTCGAAAGACTCATCCTAGGGAGACAAGAACAGAATCAAGCCAAATTAGACAATCACATCTTTACAAGAATGGTGCGAATCCCTACAAGCGATGGCTCTGGAACGGCATGAAATAGGATTGTCAAACCAAATCAGATACTAACATCTTTCACAGGAATGGCACAAATCCCTGCAAACGATGACTCAAGAACTAGTATATCAAGTAAGACTCTAAACTTTGAGTAACTAGAGGATAATACATGTTGCATTTGCATCTCCATTATCATTGAGCAAGATAACGGCAGTACATGCTCTAGGTGACAAAATGTGGTTATTCTTTTCTTTGCCCTTTGGCTATGGCACAGGTCTCGGCCAAAAGAGGGGCATTTTGTAGACACCAAATTTTGCCACCCTCCCCCGGCTATGATTAATCACAGATCATGGACATGGCCTTTCTCTTCAATTCAATAGAGATGACAACTGATTGAGGTAACCCAGCCTTGAAACACTCCCTACACACCCAGAAACCCTAGCAGGAGAAAAGAAGGGTCCAATTATGACATCACATATGCGAAGGAATCTGGTCCAAAGCAACTGTACAAAAGGGTAGTACTCAGAATCACGATTCTAACTATATATGATACATCAAAATTGGACTGTTGGATCTTCTACGATAATCCCTGGGGGATAGAATCTATCTGGAACCATCTGATCAGAATCCAGGGAAAATTCTAAGGAATATTCCCTTGGGGCCCCATTTATCACCAAGCACCCCTGCCCCATGCCTGGAGCCCCCACACTGTGCCAAGCCCCCACGGCCCTATGCCAAGCACCCTCGCCCCATGCCGGGAGTTCCCACACCCAATGTGAATTTTGGCCCAAAAATTCCACAGCCCTTGTTTGCGTACCTCGCGCCCTAGCTAGTGTACCCTATGTCGATGCACCTAATTGGTTGAAAAATTCCCTTTTTCACCCCATTGGTCCAAGAAACCTATAAATACCCTCCCTCCCTCACTTCAAAACACACTTGAGCCCACTTGGTGAGCTCCCATGGTGGAAACACCTTCCCTCCTTCCCTTGCCTTGCATGGCTATCTTCTCTAGCCCCTCCCAAGCCTTTTAAGCCTCCTAATCCTTCTAAGCCTCCTAGCCCTTCTATGTCCATCCCTTGACAAGCCTTAGCCTCTAAGTAGCCTATCCTTAGCTGAAGCTCTTCCGGAGTGCCACCCAAGCCTTAGCCTCTAAGTGGCCTTTCCCTAGCCAAAGCTCTATCGGAGTGCCACCTAAGCCTTAGCCTCCAAGTAGCCTTTCCCTAGCTGAAGCTCTACCAGAGTACCATTCAAGCCCTAGCCTCCAATTAGCCTTCCCTAACCCAAGCTCTACCAAAGTTTTGCCAAATTGTCTGCTCAGGAATCACTCTTCCCTAACCGAACCTCTATCCAAATATCCGAATACCATCACAATCAACATCTCTGAAGAAAGGAAATTGGAGGTCAAGACCACTTTCTTCTGAGCCGGGAGAATACACGAGAAAATTTGTATCCGCACCAACTGGGGTTCCACCTCTTGACCTGAAATAGGGGTTAAGCTCAACTATAATCTCTCATGTGAAATAACACGATATAGACTCTTTATTTTCCTCGTTTTAGTGTGTATATGTAATTATTTCTTTTATCAATGCATATATGTGTCATAATTTATCCATGCATGTGATATAGAATAATTGTGGAAAATGTTATTTCTTCAAGCAACCATTAGGAAGACCAGTTGAACCGAGTGGATTGGGTGCATAGCACATTCCCAAGTCTACAACCTGACACGTATCCTAATCTCTAGACCAGATCAATTTTTGGGCCCTTTTCTTATGAACTGGGCCCACCCACGAGCCTAGGCTTATAACTCTAGGTGGCAACTCTAAACCCTTTTTGTATGATCCCAATCCCTATTTGACCATCATCAACCCAAGGAGGGGCATACCTCTAAACCGCACTCCAAGAGAGAGAGAGAGAGAGAGCAGAACCCTGCGAAATAGGCCCCCATGTATCTCTGAGTGACGATACGGTGGTGTAGGGCTCGCAGAGGTGAATGCATGAAAATATATAAAGAGAGAGGAGAGAGGGGTAGGAGGAAGATTTCCAGTTGGCTACTACCCTCACACTAAGTTTGTTGTTATTGTTTTTGTTGTATCCGTAAGTTGCTCAACTTGGTAAGTAGTAGGAGATGTTTTAAATAAATATATATTTAGGCAATGGGGCAATCTCCCATTCATTAATTGCATTGATATGCCGATCTTAAAGGCCCAAAACAACTCCTATAAACAGTGTTGATGGGGGAATCTTCCATGTATGAATCTCTTCCATATGTCTTCAATTCTAATTACAATTATTAACATTCAGAGACATTATAAAATAGATATAACACATATACCTCCAAGGTTTATTATAAGCAAGGCCTTCCTTCCACTTAGCAATATCACATAACGAATTGGTAAGCATTAAAATAATTATTGTCACCACCCTAATTCATTGTATGCAAAGAATCTTAACCATCGATTGAACACAATAGTTTCCAAAACCTTTGATAATTATTATTAAACTTTAGGGAGAGGGTTGCCTAAAAGGCAGCGTGGCTCCTACACCAATGCAGGGACCAATGGGAGCACCTGTAGAAGCATCAACAAGAACGCGATTTTTATTCTAAGGGTAGGGTGGTCATTTTTCACTCCTCTATGTATCTGGTGTAGAGTCCATGCTACCTTATGGGCTTCTATTTCCTAAACCTTAATAAGATTTTGAAACCTCTAGTAAATTATTTATTATGTGTGGCACGAGATCTAGAATTTTGTCCAATCATGAGCAAATATTCTCTTTTGATATTTACCATGTATGGTGAATGGATTCCTTCTCGAGCATCACTTTCATTCACTGCCAAACAACATAAATCCAACACACTAATATATAGTTGGAGTTAGAGGTGTAAGTTTGGCCTTAATGGCCCTAGCCTGCCCTAAGCCTGAACCCTACCTAACCCAGTTATAAGCTTTAACCCGGCCCAGACTGACCCAACCCTGATTAGGGTTGGGTTGGGCATGGGTTGACACCTAAGCCCTACCCAACCCCGATTTTAACCATGATTTATTATTGTGTTTAGTAATAGTGCTCCCCTTCTTCTAGGCCCACATCATGTGTTACACTAGCATTACATAAGCAGTCTATATGACTTTAACCCACATCATGTGCTACACAAGCCACTTACTCTCTTACTTATTGAACTAAGACGACCAAATGGCCAAACTATTTACCCCATTTTCTTTATATAGGTTGTCTTTGTGTCTATTGTTATGTTTTGATATGAATGAACTTTCAATACAATAGCAATCATGAAGAATTGGGCCAAAATCTGGCCTATCTAGTTTTCTATGAGATGTGGTGATGCTAGGTGATTAAAAGGTCTATCTTATAACCAAATTGACAACCTTGCTTAATGCAATTTTATAGATTAGGGGTGGAAAAAAGCCGGTCATAGTCTTAACATCTCTCCACCTCTCTTTGTAAGTATAGGCTTAACATTTGTCACCCTTTGTAGGAAAAAAAAATATGGGACCAACCAATGTTAACCTGACCCAACCCTGAGCCCTGTAGGATTGGGCCTGGGTTGAGTTTTGTGGACCTAGAGTTGGGTTACGGTTTTAGGAAACTAAGCCTTTTTTCACCCCTAGTTGGAGTGACACCAACCATTTGTATGCCAAAACTCATACTGTCTTACAACAATGATGAGGACGACTCAGGTCAGGGGACCTATTGTAACTTACTAATAAGAATCTTGCTCCTTATACAATTAGTAGTTGTGTATTCAACATTCTCAGATGATCTAGTTCAATATACACATAATTTGTATACTGCACATTTAACAATAGTCCATTCAAGATTCTCAGGTGATCCAGCTCAATATACCATACTAAATATTAACTTTGTGAAGCATTTCTTTAATAACCATTTTCTTACTTTTAGAGTTTTTTATGAGAAATTAATATCTAAATTAACAGAGGGAAGAAAAAAATATATTTTAGGATTACAAATAGACAAATTGGATCGCCTAGTCATCGCATTAGAGGCTAAGTTGGCAAAAAAACAATCAATTCATTCGTAGACCTGAGCGAAAGAAAGAAGGTAGAAAGTGTGTTAAAGACATCCAAAAAGAGAGGAATAATGATCTAATGCCATGAAGTAGTTTTTAGGTACAAAAATAGTTTCTCGAGTTCTTTAGAATTAGCCCAGACTTCTTTAATCTTCCAGCTCCTCACCTGCATTTGTTGAACTCCAAGCAGGAAGCCCTTGGTGGTTGCTTTGAATGCTTTCTCTGTTATGAAGTAGTCGGTTGTGAGTGAGATACACTCCCCCTTATATAGGAGCAAGTTGCCCACTCAATCATGCTGAGATTCAAATTCTTAACAGCCACACAAATCATTATAATAAAGTCATGATTTAGAAATAAAATTGGTTAGGATAGAGGAGTAGAAGATTGAACCTGTTGTGTTGACTACGACTGAAAATGAAAATCTAAGTTCTTACACCACTATAGAGCAGGGGAAAGAATTTTGTGGGGGTTGGGGTGATCATTTTTAAAGATTATATTATTTATATGAGTCCAGATGAAGTAATAGAAAATGATTAGCATAGAGAGAACTTTTGTGATTATCTTCAGGAATGAAATTAGAATTGAAACACATCATCATTAATTGAATAAAGGAATAAGCAGCGAAATGTCAAGTGTTTAAACCCAGTGGGCATGCAACCAGAGCCATGTAGTAAACTCACAGGACAGAAAAGTATGCCATAAGGATTCAGGATGATCTTGACAGAAGACAAAAGATCGGTCAATTTGCCTCCAAGAAATCTGGTTTTATAGCCATTCACTTCTCATGACGTACCTATTTCTATATTATTGGCCAGTGAATGTCCTAGCTGAAACTATGTTTGGCCGATTGCTTTGCCTCTTTTTAGTCTCTTTAAATGTTGATCCGTTCCATTGTGGATGTTAAATATGAAATGCTCTTTAGTTGTGAAATCAACTCTCAAAGGTTAAGGTATTACTATCTATGTTGTTGGTAAGAAAGTAGATTCTTTTTCCAGTTTCAAACAAGTGCTTCTGCACATTCATTTATATATTTTACTTAGGTTTGATAAGGCTTAGATGAGTTGACCATTTTAGTTTGAATTGGGATTCGTGAAATGTAAAGGTGACAATCACATTTTTTGATAGAAAAGCTATGAATAGTCTTTCTTTAATATCTATGATTTGGTAATTTGAGTTTTGATTGATGTTGTCTTTGTTTCCATCTTACTACATTTTTCTTGCAACTGCTATCTTCAATAGCTGGGATGCATGTTATTGCAATCAAAAAAATACAAATTATGTTAAATTGCAGAGCAAATCGTATACAAACTATGTTTCCATCTAATGTTAAATTTGCGGAGCAATTTACTCACCCTTTTGCCATTTTATGGATGTTTACAGAGTTTAGCGCTTATGTTGTATTACTCAGCATTAGATGGTGCTTAGGATGATAAACTCAATAAGTTTTGTCCAACAAAAGAGAACATACAACTATTTAAGGTGGGAGGAATTTGTTGACTTACCATTAATAACTTTGTAGGTTCATCTAAGGTCAACACTTTGATTATATTGTCCAAAAACTGATTAGCTTCAGTTTCTTGCTGAGAACTAACCATACATTCAATATTAAGATTGGTGCGGAGTAGTCTTCTTCCATCAGTTACTTTGGTAGTATACCAAAGGAGGATGCCCTGGGCTTTTCTTCTTAATTCTAGCAGGGCAGCTTTCCAATTTTGACTGCCATTACTGTCTTGAATTATTTGAAGAGAGATGTCTTCATCATTATTGGGGGGTCCAATATACGAATCTTGATTCGCAGTTGAAAGGATCCAATTATAGACATAACAAGCCAAAACTGCACTTGAACCAAATACAATTAACCTTTGATTCAAATTGGATATACCAAGGAGAATCTTGAAGATGACATCAACCATGACACACATGATGACATCACTACTGCTATAGTATTTTAACCGAAACTGTGCATTGTAGCAAGACACTATCTATGGACTTAAGACCCTCTGAAATCCGAGATATATATAAGGAGGAGCTCTCTTCATTTGAAGGCATCAGTTGTTTAGCCCTCAGCCAGCCTCCAGCTCTCAAGTTCTCTCCCAAGTTCTTTTCTTTTGTTTCTAGCTTTCTCTTAGTTGTAACTACCCCGGAAGACTACGGCGTTAGTTGGTATATACTCACATATTTATCCATTGTGAATTTATATGGGAATACCAACTCCTAGACCTCTTTAAATTATGTTGGAGTTATCCCTTAGAAATTCTTGACCTAGTGGCATTTTGGAGCTGCATTTTCTTGGCATCAGGAGGTAGCTTTTGTAGAGATTCACTCTTATGGGGATTTTATTATCCATCTAAGAAGAGAGTAGTAGAATTTTTTTAGATGTGAGGTCTCTGAGTATGGTTTGTCAGTCTATAACGGTTAGGGTTGCACACCTAGCTCAAGAGAGTTTCAGATACATCTTCTTTCAATCTATTATGAGAATGGAAGCAATTGGTTAGGTCCACGAGACCATTTATAGAGATTTTGACACGCGAAAAGGGTCCTCCTCCCTACTGCTATGGTAGCCTCATTGGAATCCCAAGGCTTGGTGGGAGTGCAGGGATGTTTAGACATTAGGAAATTAATATCATTTCAGTTTATTCAAGACCAATAGGTAGGGTGGATACAGTTAGAATCATAGGCTTGGATTCACCTAGTGGAGGGAGATTCGGCATTAGTAATTAAGGGGATGTCTCAAAATGATGTTGCTCCTTGTATACTGACACAATTTGTTAGGCAAACTAGATCTTAGTGTAACCAATAGAGCACCTTGTTTATTTGAACCGAGGTCAAGTATTTCTTAGTGGATTCTTCAACATGGAGGGAAAGGATATATACATAGGAAATGTTCCCTTGGGATGATGTTAGGACAGAGTTGAGTGTAGTTGTTTCTACAGTATTCTGATTATGTTGTAATTTGATTCTCTCTGAAGGACATAATTCCTCCCACATACAATTATATGATCTTGCCACATGTTCATAGAATCACAAATTAAATAATAATGAATTAACGATGCATACCGTTCACCATTAACTGTGAAGAATTGGCTGTCATTATATCCTTCACGTATCTTTGTTCCTGCAACTCAAAGCACGAATACAATGGATCCTCTAGGTTTCTCCCACTAGCTCCCCTAAATGTTCTCTTGGTGATGGGTCCAATAATAAGAGTAACGTTAGGGTAGAAGGAGGAACTAGAGTCCATTTTATAGAGTTTGTGCACCCATCTATCAAGGTGTGCCAAATAGGGTAGGACTCTTTTTTCTAATTAGATTAGGAGTGAATTTCCTATTTGGAATCCAATACTAAGAGATTGGTATTGACCAATTTTCTAATTGGTATATGGGACAATAACAAAGAATATCCAAGAGAATATTCCTACAATCTCCCATTGAACCATATGACTTCATAATAATAATCTCAAATATAATTTGAATTCCAACATCATATTGCAGTATTAGAAACTAAACCCATCAACTTTATGTCATTACAATCATAATACCATATTTGAACAAAACTACTAATGTGGATCATGGCAGTTATACATCATATAAAGACATACTCCCTTCCATAGTCACAACACTAGTAACATCATCCAAATAGGTACAAAAGTAGGGAATAGACTAGAAAAGTCTATAACTAAATGGTCCAACATAATATCTCAGACATATCAAATAAAATGTGTTTACATAATAATAAAGTGAGAAATATTCAGAAACAACAAACATCATGATCATTTAAATAAATAAGTAAAAGTGTCTAACATAATATGACCATTATATCAAACTTTACATAAACCCATATCCATTACAAGATATGTAAAGTGTTTAGATGCTAATGCCTTGGTCATAGGATCAGCAATCATCCGACTTGTCTTGATGTGTGTAATAGACACTTCTTGTTTCTGAACTGATTCCTTCACAAAATTATACTTTACTCCAATATGCTTCGCTCTACTTGAATGCTTGTCATTCTTGAAGTAATATAAGGTAGCCACATTATCACAATACATTCTCAGTGGCTTCAAAATGGTGTCGACAATCCAAATTCCTAAGATAAAGTTTCATAACCAAATTGCCATAGATGTGGCCTCAAAGCATGCCACAAACTCTACTTCCATAGTAGTAGAGACACAAATCTATTTCTTGGACTTCCAAGAAATTATCCCACGAGCAAGTAAAAAGATGTATCCAGATGTAGACATCCTACTGTCGATGCATCCTGTATAATTAGAGTCTGGATATCCAATCACTTCCAACTAATCAGATGCTCTGTAAGTAAGCATATAGTCCCTAGCCTCTTCTAAATATCTCATCACCTTCTTTGCTACAACATCCATGCCAGGATCACTCACATATCTACCTAACATACCAATAGAAAAATTGATGTCTAGACGAGTATAAGTCATTGCATACATAAGACTCCCTACTAGGGAAGAATAGGGAATATCCTTCATTTGTGCTCTTTCCAGATCATTCTTTGGGTACTAATTTAGGCTGAACTTATCTCCTTTGATAATGGGGGAAACACCTGGTTTGCAATTCATCATGTCATATCTTTCCAAAACTTTGTTAATATAGGTTTTCTGTGATAGCCCAAGAATCCGATGAGATCTATCACGAAATATCTCAATACCAATAACAAAAGAGGCTAAACCCATATCTTTTATTTCAAATTTCTTAAAGAGAAAGGTCGTTATATCACTCAACAAACCAAAATCATTTCTAACAAGTAAAATATCATCCACATATAAGACCAAAAAACAATGATGTGGTTAAATTTAATATACCATTGTCTGGAAGCTTGTTTAAGTCCGTAAATGGATTTATTAAGTCTGCACACTATATTTTCTTTTCCTTTTTCACTAAATCCCTCAAGTTGGTTCATGTAGACTTCCTCATCTAAGTCTCCATTCAAGAATACAATTTTCACATCCATTTGGTGAAGTTCTAGATCATAATGAGCCACTAACGCCAATATGATTCTCAGAGAATCCTTCTTAGAGACAGGAGAGAAGGTTTCATGGTAATTAATGTCTTCTTTCTAAGTGTATCCCTTTGCAAGTAGTCTAGCTCTATATCTCTCAATATTACCCTTTGAGTCACGTTTAGTTTTAAATAGTCATTTACAATCAATCACCTTAAAGTCCATTGGAAATTGAACAAGATCCCAGACATTATTGTCACTCATGGACGTCATCTCATCTTTCATGGCATCTACCAATTTAAGAGAGTCATCATCGTTTATGGCTTGTGAAAAGTTTAATGGGTCATTCTTGATTTTAATATCGATCTCTGATTCTTGGAGATATACTATATAGTCATCTGGAATAGAAAACCCCATAATCCTCTGAGGTCTTCCCTGAATTTCTGATTGAGAAGCATTCATAGTATTATCAGTGGTAATTACATCATGGAGTGACACATCTTTAATAGTTTGTTGTTCCATAGGATCATTTTCAATAGTCATTGTGGGATAATATAATTTTATTGAATATGTATATCTTCTATAATTTGTTGTTCCACAAGATCATTATGAACAGTTACCCATGGAACAATAATATTATTTCGTGTACATAAGTCGGTAGGGAAATTTGATGTTCTTCAAATACCACATTATGTGATTTCTCACTCCCACTAATGTTATCATCCTCTAAGAATCTAGTAGTTTGAGTTTCTATAATTCTGATACTGTGTGTGGGTGCATAAAACTTGTAACCCTTTGACCACTGACAATAAACAATAAAATAATAACTAATGGTTTTAGGGTCAAGTTTTCTTTCATATAGATTGTATAATCTAGTTTCAGCAGGATAGCCCCATACATATAAATGACCTAAACTAGGTTTCTTTCCATTCCACAACTCGTAAGGAGTTTTAGGAACTGAGTTTTAGGAGCTGACTTAGTAGAAATGATTCAAGATATACACAACTGTCTTTAATGCTTTGCTTCACAAGAATTCAGGCAATGAGGAGTTTCTTATCATGCTACGTACTATTTCTATAATGGTACGATTACGTCTTTCTGCAACCCTATGTTGTTCAGGTGTACCGTGAGTTGTGTATTCGGGGTTTATACCCTTCAACTCAAGAAATCGGGAAAATGGTCCTTCACTTTTCCCTGCATCAGTTTGTCTACCATAATATTCACCCCCTCTATCAGATCTCACAGTTTTGATATTTCTGTCTAACTTGTTTTTGACTTCAACACAAAACACTTCAAAAACAGTCAAAGCATCAGATTTTTCTTTTAATAAATAGACATAACAATATCGTAAGTAATCATCAATGAAGGTGATGAAATATTTTTCACCAGTTATACAAGGATCAAAATGGCCATAAATGTTGGTGTGTATCAATTCCAAAAGTGAATTGGTCCTTTTGATAGTAACTTTATTTATCTTATATTGCATTTGTATGTAATCTATACAAATGATGAAGTCAATGAAGTCTGGATTTGATAATATTTGATGCTTCACTAACCTCTCCATTCTATGTCTGAAAACATGACCTAAACATCTATACCATAGGGATGAGAAATCATCATTGCTGGATTTATGCTTTGATCCAACATTCACATGCAAGGCAAGAATGGATTTAAAAAAAAATTAAAATCCAAATTAAGTTTACAAAGACTATCACATAAATATCCAATGCAAACTAGATTGGTGTCTTTAAAAATGTTTACAACCTTATCACCAAAAGTAAACTTAAAATCTTCATAATTAAGTCTCGATAATGAAACTAAATTTCTAGAAATAAAAGGAACATAAAGAGTATCCATAAGGTCCAACTGGAATCTGGTATCCAAAATGAGTCTATAAGTGCCGATGGATCAAACTTCAGACTCTTGCCGATTTCCCATGTAGGTGACACTCTTACTTTGATTTGGTTTTCGGGTTGTAAGAAAGCCCTACATAGAATTAGAAATATAAACAATTACTCCTGAATCAATCCACCAAGTATTACAAGGAACGTCAACAAGATTGGTTTGAAAATATACTAGGATAGAATCATTACCCTTCTTTTGAACCAAGTCTTACGTTTCTAACAATCTTTCTGAAAGTGTCCTATTTTCTTACAGAAGAAACACTTCAACTTGTCAATTTTATTTTCCTTGTCATCAGACTTTGGATTGGAGGCTTTTTTTGATGCATTGTTCTTCCTAAAATTTCCTCTCTTCCATTTTTTCTGGTTGGATATAAAATTGAACACCTGGCCTCCCTCGTCATTCAATCTCCTTTCCTCCTGGACACACATACTCCGAAGTTGATTCAAAGTCCACTTATATTTATTTGTATTATAGTGGATCTTGAATGTTCCAAAATGAGGAGGAAGTGAGGTCAAAATGATTTGGACAAGGCAACTTTCATTCATTACCAATTCAAGGGGTTTTAGTTGTGCACAGGTAATTGCCATTTTAGAGATATGGTCCCCTACCCCGTTAGTACTAGTATACTTCATTGTTACTACTTTGGTCATCAAAGTCCCAGCCAAAGATTTTTCAGTAGTAGTAAAACGGTTCTCTACATTGCTTAGGTATTCCTTTGCATTTTCGAAAGTTGGTATGGAGCTTTTTATAGTCTTAGTAATCGTCTTCATGATAGATAAAAGGTAAAGATGGTTGGAACGCTCCCACCAATCATATAATGTAACCTCATCATCAATGCTCTCATCAGTGAGAGCACCTGGTTTCTCATTACGTAAGGCATAATCATAATCCATGGCAGCAAGGTAATAAATAAGTTCTTCATGCCAGTCATTAAAGTTTGACCCATGCAGAAGTGCCATGTTATTCGAAATAGGAATAGGTGTTGAAATTATAAACAAGAGTAAACAATGCATGCTTATCAAACATCATACTTTGAGTTTCAACAACAGAATATTAAAATTCTAGAAAAGAAACTTAGTGCATCATTACAATCTTTCCTATGGGATCAAGATGGTGACATACTACTTTAAATTAGATGGAAGATATCATTAGGGAAAAATATTTAAGTCATCAAAATGGTCAAATGAGATGTATACCTATTTAATCATCAAACTATCATATATAAATCAATGCAGTCAATTAAGAATGTATACCTGTGGATATTCCCATTCTATCTTGACTATTACATAACGATCATCATAAGACTCTAAAGTTCTCAAATTTAAATTGATTGTATGATAAAATTATGTTTTAAGGCCAACATATATTGTGATACCCTACTTTCCAAACCCTGTCTAATTACCTGGTTGATTCGATTCGGCCTTGTAGGACCTGAACCCGATCGAGATGAGCTAGGTACCCGATGGAAAATGGTGGTGAGGGTTACTCTAAACTCGAGTTGGCTAGATGAGTTGGAGCAGGTGCCTAGAGAAGTCCGTGTGCCCAAGCCGTGCACTTGCATGTATCACCGGGCTATGTACGTACAATAAAGGTATATAGCCATATATTAGGAATAAGTACGCATGTTAATCAATTACCGAGAGTGAAATACGTGTTAGGGCCGAGCCCCATCAAAAATCCCAATGTTTCGACTAAGTTTTGGCCGACTGGTGGGTGATCATAAGTGGGTTGGACCCACCAGTGTGACTTACCACTCTGGTCATTAGATATTTTGACCCAAGTATAAATATCATTTATTACTTTCTTCACCATCATTTATTATTTTACAAAGTGGATGAGAAAAGTAAAGAAGAGAGAGAAATTAAGGAAAGAGAAGGAAAGAAGAGGGAAGAAGATGATTGTTGTGCATCGCCGGGGTCAGATCCTTTGAATCTGACACCGGATTAGTGACCCTCATCTCAAGATCTACTATTTGAGGTGAGTAAAGACTGTATTTCTTAAACCCTCATGAAACCCTATGTGAAATCTTATGATTTGGGTAGGAATCCTTTAGATCATGTTAATCCTTTTTTGAGAATGTGAATCTAAGGTTTATTAAAGGACCTATATGTTGTTTATGAAGGTTTTAGAGGAAGAAATTCTAAGATTTGAGAAGCATTTATTGATCTTTTGAGCTAGAGAGAAGATTTAAGGTTTTTGAGGTGTTCTTGAGCAAAGAGGTAAAACCCAAACTTGAAACTTTGAATCGATCATAGATCTATGTTGGAATCACAATATAGGACCTTAGATTTGTGAAAAATGTGGTCGAATCGACCCATGGTGGTTTCCCTAAGGTGGGATGAAGAATGGAAGTGAATAGTAAATTCTCAGTTCTGAGTGGTGGGTGCCTAGAAATGGTTGGACCCACCAATCCGGAGCCCACCTATCCTAGATGGGCTGCTAGCTCGATTGTCGAGTAAGTCCGGTGGGCACCTGACCCACTACACCTGGCACCCCTATCACCCCTGTCCAGGAAGAGACCCTGGGCCGAGCAACGAGCGAGGAGCAATGGGAACCTAGCCTATAGGTCCTTACAGGGCCCCTGAGTCGAGTGGCGAGAAAGGACCGGTGGGTACCTCACCTGTCGGTTGACCTACCAATCTAACTCTTCAGGTTCTGATTGGGCCTAAATTTGTCTAGCAACCTCCTATAGTGATTCTAAACGTGTTGGGATCATCGTATTCCATTGATTATGAACCTAAAGTGGTGATATACTAAATCCAACTCTTTTGTGATAGGTTGTACTAGAAACACACGTCATCGCACGTCGGATCTTCCTCTACCAAGGGTGATCATTGTACACAACTAAGTAAGTGGGAAGAGGACATTAACTTTATTTTTGGAGTGTTTTTACATCATTCCATTATTGTTGTAGACTAGTCATGTCATCATTTTATTATTGTGTGTAGCCTAATCATTCTCGCTTGCCATTCGCATGCATTGATGTGTGCATTATGAAATTCTTCACAACTTAATATGCTGATATCTTTAATTGTTAAATGCATACTCTTGCTTTTGAGTTATGAGATGGATGACTTTAAAGTATTGAATATGACGCATTGCTAGATTAGATGCCGTAGTCGGCTGGAATAAGAATGCATTGGTGGCCCGTGGAATGGGACGCGATGGAACTATATAGTTGTACTATCTCATATAGGAGCATGCAGTTAGGAATGACATATCCTTGTGCGACGGCCCTTCTCAATAGGGGTTTAGGTGTTGGGTATATCACTAGGGGGAAGCCCAAGGTTGTGTACCAATGGTGACGGGTAGAAGTATGCCCTGTTGATCACTAGCATGATCAGCAACCTTAGTGATATAATAAGAGGGTCAATCGTACTGCTTTTAAATTTATTCAGGGCAAGATCTATTTTACTTTAATGCAAGGCAAGGCCCATTTTAATTTTTTGATACCCACGGCTGGACTTCTCCAGTAATCCTATGGGCGTATCATAGGATGGGTTTTACGGCTCGTACTCGGGGCATACGCGCACTATGGTTGAGAGTAGCATATGACCTATGACTTAGATGTGATGTTTAGGTGGTTTAAGATAATAAAAAATGGACTTGCATACATATAGGTGCACTTGTACTGCGAATGTTTGCTTGGTCTTTCTTTTCATTTACTGGGCTAGTGAGCTCATCCCACGTGTACACCACTTTTAGATGACCTACTAAAATTCTATAATAGGACCCGGGGTTGGGTTAACATAAAAGTGTTAATGAATTAAAACCTATTATAAGATGAAAAGTCTAAATCCTTGCATTTCATTTCATGCATGAGAGTAGAACTTAAATAGATTGGTAAAGGATCAACTAATCAATTTCATAAACCATTGATTAAAATTCTAACAAAAATTTGGGCAGCATAACGGCGCTATATTGAGTTCTCAAATTTTTTACAAAAGTGACTTGATAAACCATATACATGACGATAATTACAAAAAAGAGCTGACAGCCACTGCCACCAGCAAACCACAATGGTATAACTAAACAAGTAAAAACTTACCCAAAAAATATAAACATCAACATAAATACTACCAAGTTCTAAACCATAAGAATGTACGAAAATATACAACCCCCAAAGTATCATAATCATCATCATAAAATAAGGAGAGAGGAATGAAAGATAAACCTAGAAAGGAGGAAAGTAGGAGGCGGAACAACCGCTTCATTAATCATCAGTGGGCGCGATGTGCAATGGAAGTGGTAGTCATAAAAGTCTAGCCAGTCATTTATCAGTACAACCTCCCTTTGCACTCAATGGAAGTCGACAGTGATACCCTTAAGAACTTTGTCCAAGTCCTCTGCTAGAGTTTAGAAATCCGCCTCCAACATCCCCAACCTATACTAAATAGCCTAGTCCTGGGCAACATTCTTCTCTACGTGCTCTTAAATCCTGTCTTGCCTATCTTTCAGGGCACTAATACTGTCCATCAATCTCTAAAAATCAAAAGTCCCACTTGAAGGTGGTGGAGCTCTAAAGTGTAAATCAGTAGCCCTAGTCCCTAGGGGCTCCTCCTTGAGGGTCTCATCCTCATCATCATGAGGAATGTAGTCCTCATCTTCCTATCATACTCTCCCTCCATATCCTTTGACCCTTGTTTCACTGCCTCCTATGGTGCACCCATTGGCACTGGCAATCCCATCCTCCTCAAGTTTTCCCTAGTGAACTTGTTTCCTAGATACTTCCCCTCATCACCCAACATCTCCACCTGGAATTACTCGAAGACCTTGGTGAGTGATCTTCCATAGGGGAGACCAAAATCATTGGGGTGAGCTGTGTGGTACTCCATGGTTTTCATCATAACGTAGGGGAGGCAGAGTCAGGAAGCACCCTCTTCCAAGGCCACAAAGATGCAGTAAGCAATATAGGTTGTCAAAAGGCTCACCTGGTTCCTGTGACCCGCTCTGGGGAGCAGGTTAAACTAGGCCAGGCGTGCAAACACTAGAGGATTGGTGGTATAAGTTGTCTCGAACATCAAACGCTCCTTCCTACCATAGATGGTCTATGGACATGCTCCTACATCTCTGGGCTCTAGTCCGGGCCCACAGCCTTTATCCTTGGGGGTTGTAGAAATGAGGACCCTCAGCTGAGACACCCAAAATGGTTGCCAACAAGTCCATGATCAAGACAATATTTACCTCCTTCATCAGACTGGTGAGGGAGTACTCCCCATTCTTGTAGGAGACCTCCAGGTTACAGTAGAAATATCAGATGAGGTCTTTATAGCACAGGCTGTCAGGATAGAGCATGGGGTCCTAACCTAGAGCGGTGAACTTATCCAACATCTGAGAAGCACTGAAGTCATTAGTCACCAATGTCTTCTCCACCATGATGAATTTCTTGGAGAAGGTTGACCATGCAATAGCCTCCTCAAGGCTGTGGAACAAGCTTTCATCAAAGTTGGATGGGTCAGCAAAGCCTCCCTCGTGGGTCGGACCCGTGAGGAAGAGGAACCGAGGTTTGAAATCCTCCCTCAGGATATAGTGGTTTTCCTCATTTTGGAGGAGGTGGCTTCCTCCTTGCCTTTCCTAGATGACATCCTGAAAATGCCAAGAAGATAAGTAAGTGTAACTGAACAAAGGAGTGCTAAGGGATGTGATAAGTAATATTATGAAAAGGGGGGGTGAAATGAACCCTATGAGGAGTGACATGAATGAAAGAACCCTGAAGTGCATGTTCAAATATCAAAATGCAAAGATATTAAGAGATGAACTTGGAAAGAAATAAAAGAATATGTAATGAGGAAGCATGTGAGTGTGGGAACCTACTTCATGCCAAATATAGTTGAATGGGAAACAATAAGCAAAATCATGGCTAGAGGCCTAAACAAATTGGAAAATGGGGATGGAAACCCCAATACAGTAACTTGAAAAAAATGGAGGTTTTACATTGAACGAATATGAGCCAATCATAGCAAAAAATGAGTATATGCCTACAAAAGAATTAATCAAACTATTTTACAAGTGATTGATAGAGGATGGACATCGTGGCATTGTCATTCATAATGGAAAAAAATGAAGAAATGAAGAAAAAAAATCCCCAAAATTTCCAAATATTTGGTTATAAAGGGGTATTTTACATCAAAAGGAAGAAAAATCCATGCACACACGAATGGAAATGACTTCTCTACTAATATGTGTGTGCATTGAGAGTGAAGAATAGAATGGGAACCATTAATTTGCAATGAAGAAGAAAAATGAGAAGAAAACCATAAAACAAAGAAATTAGGGCAAAGAATTTGAGATTTCTATCTATAAATCAATCAATCAAGGCCAACAAACCATGGGAAGCATAAATGAATCATTACATTGTCAAGAAAACAATTATTCCATGGAGGAAATGAAGTATATGATGAGATTATGAGTTTCTATAATGAAAGAATACCGAAAAACATCATTCTCAAAGAGAAAATGGAGAAAAGGGAACTTGAGTATTTGAGAAGATGAAGATGAGTTGGACACAGATTTCTTGAGTGGAATCATAAATTGTAGTGTGGGATTGGCCCCTCAAATTGCCCTGCTCTGAGTTGGAGAGAAGGAATGAGGAAAATAGTGGAATAAGGGTTTTAAAAAATAAAAGCCCTATTTAAGTCACCTCGGACGCGACCGGCGGGCCCCAGCCTGGCCTAGCCCATCGATTTTGCCCATCGGTTTGGGTATTAAGGCCCAGAATGTCCTAAATCTAGAATTTGTGTACTTTGTGCCTAGTGGACCCCAATTAGATGCCAATAGGGGTGTTTTGCCACGTAGTTACGCATCATTGTGAGACCTAACTATGTATGGATAAATAATTACGGATGCATTTGATCATGTGGTGTGGTGCATCAATGTAACCTGTGATATAAAATGCAATTGATTATAAATGCATATATAAATGTTGTGGCACTCAATCAATGCTTATATGTTGGAATAGTCCAGGTATAGAACACTATGGTACACACCAGATGCAGTGGTCGTGCCTGTGGTACCTCTCATGGTTGACCATCCATTTCCCGTGGACCTGGACCAATGGGGTAATCCTCAAATCCACCACCACAAGTGGATCATAATCCGGAGGAAGTTCAGGGTAACCCACCCATGAACGAAATTCTGGGTCCCCCACATGTCATCACTCCTAGTGATGTTGCGACACTTATACAACAATCGCAAGGGGCCTTTCAACAGCAACAAACTTTCATGGCTACTATGCAACAATAATTGAACCCTACTCTACAGGGTTAGGCTCCTAGAGGGGTTACTCCATAGGACCCTCCCATGGGGTCATGTATTAGAGTGCAATCCGGGGGAACACTGCCTGGGGTTATACCTCAAGATCAACTGGGAAGTTCCCCTCTTATTCCACCATATGGCAGTCCACCATTTATGATGCCTCCACTCTATCAAAATTATCCAACTTATCATCCACCATCTACCACTATGGCAAGGGTGATGGAGTCTTTTAAGAAGTACAGGCCATCCATCTTCACCAAGGTGGGTAATGACCTATTGAAGCCAAATTGATAGATCCAAGAGTTGGAGAAAGTATTTGATATTGTAGAGTGCACAGAGGCACAGAAGCTTATCTGTGCAGGGTTGCAATTTAGAAATGAAGCCAATTCTTAGTTGAAAGCTTCCAAGCCTATATTGATGGTAACTCACCCAGAGCCTACTTGGGAACAATTCAAGGAATTGTTCTTATCAAATTATTATCCAAAGAGCTTCAGAGACCGCAAAGAGGTAGAGTTTATGGCACTAACTCAAGGAAGCAAAACTGTTCTAGAGTATCAGCAATAGTTGAAATTTTATTTTATTTTGCTCCTCGCCATATGAAGTTGGCTGAGGAAAAAGCCTAGAAATTTCTAAAGGGACTGAAGACATCTATTGGTATAGTGCTGGAGGTGTTGGAATTAACTGATTATGCACAGATTGTGCAAAAGGCCAAGATAATGAAAGATAAGTAGAAGGGAGAGCCACCCCTTACACCAGAACTGTGGAAGAGGGCAAACCCATATACTGATTTGGGTAGCCTGAGCGAGAGCTTTCGTGGGTCATACTCTTATGGTTCCTCTTACCGACAACCTTATAGGCCATCGAGTTTTCCTTCCCGACTGACTAGTGGACTGAGTGCTACATCTTTCCGCCCAAAAACTAGTGTGGTGCTTATGGCCTTAAGATGCCCTCGTCCTCCAGTTGCACCAGGACCAGCAACAACAGCTCCCGCTCTGGATCAGGCACCATTGAATTGAAGCTATAATTGTCATTCGTACGGGCACTTTGCCAAGGATATTTGGTACACAGCAGTGGTAGCATCTAGTCAACCCCCTTTCTATAGACCTGTATACTTAGGGAAACTAGCCTCAGGGAAGGATGTATGCCTTAACAGCTGAGGAGGCTGAAGCTAGTACTGAAGTAGTACCAGGTACACTTTAATTAAACGAATTTGTGATTAAACTTTGAGTAACCCGTTATACTTATATGCAATGCAATGCTAGGTGTCTTATCCGTGTCAGGAATACTTGCATATGTCTTATTTGATTCTAGAGCTTTGCATTCATTTGTGTCTAAGAGATTTGCTAGGAAGCTTGATGTGCCATCTAAGACCTTAGAATACAAGTTAGTGGTTAGCACACCAATAGGAATAGTGGAACAGTTGGAAGAAGTGTGTGGGCCGTGTTCAGCTGAAATTAATGGAAAGAAGCTGGATGCCCAGCTTATCAAATTTAACATACAGGATTTTGACGTCATTCTGGGCATGGATTGGTTATCGACTCATTGAGCAAATGTGATGTGTGCGGAGAAACAAGTTAAGATGAAGGAGTAGAGTTTGTGTATCATGCTAAAAGGTCCAAGTGACCTGGAAAGATTATCATCTCTGAATTGCAGATGGAGAAGTTATTAGAAGATGGATGTCAGGGCTACCTTGCATCAGTATTGGATGTGGATGCAAAGGTTACTCCACTGGAGGAATGGGAGGTAGTCAAGGAATTCCTTGATGTCTTCCTAGATGATCTAACCCAGTTATCACCTGACAGAGAGCTGGAGTTTGCCAGTGATCTAATTCTTGGAGCTACCCCAGTGTTTAAAGCTCCATATAAAATGGCATCAGTCGAGTTGAAGGAACTACAGATACAATTGCAAGATTTTTTAAAAAAGGGTTTTATACGCCCAAGTGTCTCACCTTGGGGTGCACCAGTCTTATTTGTTAAGAAAAAGGATGATAGTTTGCGTATGTACATCGATTATCAGGTACTGAACAAGTTAACCATTAAGAATCGGTATCTGTTGCCTTGTATTGACGATCTATTTGATCAACTACAAGGTGCTAAGGTGTTTTCAAAGATTTATCTCGGATCGGGTTACTACCAGCTCAAGATAAAGAGTAGTGATATACCAAAGACAACTTTTAGAACCAGATATGGCCATTATGAATTCCTGGCGCTGTCTTTCAGGTTAACCAATGCCCCGACTGCTTTTATGGATTTAATGAACTAGGTATTTCATGATGTCCTTGATAAGTGGATCATCATTTTCATTGATGACATTTTGATTTACTCGAAGTCAGAAGAAGAACATGCAAGGCACTTGAGGATGGTACTACAATGACTAAGAGAACAACAGTTATATGCCAAATTCAGCAAATGTGAATTCTGGCTCAAGCAAGTAGGATTGCTAGGACACGTGGTGTCTGAGAATGGAATCAAAGTGGATCCGAACAAGGTAAAGGTTGTAGTAGAGTGGGAGGTACCCAAGAATGTAATAGAAATTAGAGGCTTCTTGGACTTAGCAAGCTACTATTGGTGCTTCATTGAAAATTTTTCTCAGATTTCTGCACCGATGACTAAGTTGACCAGGAAGGGTGTGAAGTTTGAGTGGTTTGAAAAGTGTGAAAACAACTTCCAAGAGTTGAAGAAGTAGTTAGTGTCAGCTCCTGTATTAACCATTCCGAATGATATAGGTGGGATGACAGTTTATACCAACGCATCCAAGATAGGGTTGGGTTGTGTTCTCATGCACCACAACAAGGTGGTAGCATATGCATCCAGGCAACTTAAGGAGTACTAGAAGAACTACCCCACTCATGATTTAGAACTAGCAGCAGTCATTTCTGCCTTAAAGATCTAGCATCATTATCTGTATGGAGAAAAGTGCGAGATTTACAGTGATCACAAAAGCCTTAAGTACTTCTTCACCCAACGAGATCTAAATATGAGGCAGAGAAGATGGCTTGAGCTTATAAAGGACTATGACTGTGATATTCAGTATCACCTGGGCAAAGCTAATGTGGTGGCTGATGCTCTAAGTCAAAAGGCTCAGATGGTATCACTTTCATACTTAGCTGTCAGTCCACAGTTGATGCAAGAGGCGATGTTAATGGATGAGATTCTTCTATATAAGGGAGCAACCTTTGAGCTAGAACATTAATTGGATGATGTTAAGCAGTTGACCATATCCCTAACAGCCTTACAAGTATATCCATCCATCAGACAAGAGGTGGTAATGAAACAATCTTTGGATCCTGAGTTGCAAAGGATCAAGTTGAAAATTCAAGAGCAGCAATGAATGACACTGATTTCACCATAGCCAACGACGGGGCATTACTATTTCAGGATAGGTTATGTGTGCCTGATGACATGGAGATACAGGATAAGATTGTGAAAGAGGCACATAGTTTTGAATACTCACTTCATCCCGAAAGTACGAAGATGTACAAAGACCTTAAACAAAGCTATTGGTGGCTAGCAATGAAGACCACTATTGCCTTGTATGTAGCAAAATGTCTCGTGTGTCAGAAGGTCAAGGCAGAAAGGCATCGACCATATGGTACTCTACAACCACTCCCTGTACCAAAGTATAAGTGGGAAATGATCACCATGGACTTTGTCACAGGGCTACCCCACACACCCAAGGGAATGGATACAATTTGGGTGGTAGTTGATAGGCTTACCAAGACTGCTCATTTTATCCTGATCAGGACCAACTACTCCATGGACAAGTTAGCCCAACTTTATATGGATAACATAGTCCGTTTATATGGAGTACCGGTAAGCATTGTGTCAGATAGAGACCCAAGATTCATCTCAAGATTCTAGAAGAGTCTCCAACAAGCCTTAGGGACACAAGTGAATCTAAGTATTGCTTTCCATCCACAGACCGATGGGCAATCAGAACGAACCATACAAATACGGGAAGATATGCTTAGGGCCTACGTAATAGAAATGAGTGACAGTTGGGAAGAATGCATACCTCTTATGGAGTTTGCCTATAATAATAGTTATCAAACCACAATTAGGATGGCTCCGTATAAGGCATTGTATGGTAGAAAGTACAAAATGCCCCTATATTGGGATGAAGTAGGTGAGCATTAGATGCTAAGACAGGAGATGATACAAATGACATGTGACAAGGTTGATGCTATTCAGGAGAGAATTAAAGCAGCCCAATCACGCCAAAAGAGCTATGCAGACAACCGCAGGAAAGATATTGAATTCCAATAGGGGCAAAAGATGTTCCTCAAAATCTCTCCTACCAAAGGATTATATAGATTCCATAGGAAGGGCAAGCTAAGACTGAGGTACATTGGCCCATTTGAAATCTTGGTTTGAGTTGGCTCCGTAGCATATATATTGGCTCTTTCACCTTCTTTTAGCAATGTTCACAATGTATTCCATGTGTCTATGCTGAAGTGGTACATCCATGATCCATCACATGTGCTACCATGGAACTTGAATATTTAGAAGCTGATATGACCTATGAAGAATAGCCTGCTGAAATCTTAGACCAGAAAATAAAAACTCTTCACAATTGCTCCATCGCTTTTGTGAAGGTTAGATGGGTCAATCATTCACTTAAAGAAGCGTCTTAGGGAAAAGAATATGACATTCAAGCTAAGTATCATCATCTTTTTGGACGAAAAAGTACTACAATTTTGAGGATAAAATTTTCAAAAGGGGGGGTAAATGTGATACCCTACTTTCTAAACTTGGACTAATTACCCGGTTGGTTTGGTTTAGCCTTGCAGGACCTGAACCCGATCGAGATAAGCCAGGTACCCTATGGAACATGGTGGTAAGGGTTACTCTAAAATCGAATTGGCCAAATGATTTGGAGTCAGTGCCTAGAGAAGTCTGTGTGCCCAAGCCGTGCACTTGCACATATCACCGGACCATACACACACAATAAAGGTACATAGCCATATATTAGGAGTAAGTACATGTGTTAACCAATTACCGAGAGTGAAATACATGTTGGGGCCGAGCCCCATCAAAAATCCTAATGTTTTGGCTAAGTTTTGGCCGACTGGTGGGTGGTCATAAGTGGGTCGGACCCTGTGAGGGTAGCAGCCAAAAAAATATATGTTGCGTTCCTACCTTCGAGCGGAAGAAAAAGGCTTGAATTGATTCCGTCATCTCTCCTCTCTTTCTCTTTCATAAGGGAGGGGTGTGTAGTGTGTGCTTACCCTACGGGCCCCGCGCCATCATATAGCCGCTCAGAGAAACATAGAGGCCTCTTTCATAGGAGTGTAAAGTTCATCATTTGAGATGGGGATTTGATGATGCTCTAACACGGGGATCAGGATCATACAAAAGGATTTGGATTCATCACCTATGGTTATGGGCCTAGGACCCGGGGTTGGGCCCGATTCCTGAGAAAAGGGCCATAAAGTTGGTTTGGTCTAGAGATTTAGGATAAATGTCAAGTTGTAGAATTGGGAAGGTGTTAGGCACCCAATCTACTTGATTCAACCGGTCTTCCTACTAGATGGCTAAGAACGAATATTTTTCACAATTATTCCTATTCCGTATGTATGGCTAATTTATCACACATATATACATTGACTGAATTTAAATAACTATGTACACTAAAACAAGGTCTATATAAAGTCTACATTGTGCTAATTCTTTTGAGAAATTATACCTGAGCTTGACCCCTGTTTCGGTCAAGGGGGGTGGACCCCCCTGGTTATTGCTAGTACAAACTTTCTTGTGGTTCTCCTGGCTTAGGTGAAGATGGTCTTGACCTCCAACTTCATTTCTCAAGAAATACTAACTATAATAATATTCGAATAGAGTTTCGGTTAGGAACGGTTGCTTTTGGATTTGAATTCTGACAGAACTTTGGCTAGAGAAGGCTATTTTGGGGCTTAGGCTGAGGTGGCATTCTAGCAGAGTTTTCGCTAGGGATGAGCTACTTTTGATTTTTGGTTAAGGTGGCACTTAGATAGAGCTTCCACTGGGGATAGGCTATGGGAGGGCCAAGTTGAGGTGGAACTCAAAAAGAGCTTCCGCTGGGGATAGGCTATGGGAGGGCTAGGAGGAAACTTTTCCTAAAAATCTCACTCAAAGAAAGTAAAAGATTGAAGAGTCCTGAAGGCCCGAAGAACACTTCGAAGATCTGAAGGATCTCTCTGAAGACTTATAAAACCTCAAAGGGGGGAGGGGAGGAGAGAGGGACAGAGCTCAGAGCTCTGCTACCATGGGTTGCTCACTAAGAGACTTGGGTTGTGGTGTGTAGGTGTGTGTTAGTGTGAAAAACCAAAGGGAGGGGGGTACTTATAGAATTTTTGGACCAATAGGGGGGAAAGAGAAAATTTCTTAACCAATGGTAGTAAAAAGTAATTTTTCTAAACCAATAGGGTGAAAGTAAGAAATTTTTGATCAATGGGGTAGAGGGTAATTTTCTATAGCCAATGTGGTGAAAGATAAATTTTTTGGATCAATAAGGTAAAAAGATTTTTTTTTGGACTAATGGGAGGCTACAGTGTAGGGTACACTAGCGGGACAATGTAGGGTACATACGCGGGTGAAGAGGGAACTCCTTCTCCAAACCAATCGCGAGAAGAGAGATTCCGATCACCAGCTAGAGTGTCAGAGGTGGCAAGGGTTCGAGAGGCTCAACAAAGGTGCTTGAGGTCTAATAAGAGCTCTAATAGTGATGCTAGGACTCCGACATGGGTGTTGGGGCTTGGGTATTAGTGCTGAAACTCCGTTATGGGTGTGGGAACTTTGATATGGGTGCTGGAACTTGGCCAGCTATGCACGGGGCTTGGTTAGGCATGCACATGGTTGGGTATGAGTAGGGCTTGGTTGGGTACATGTGGGGCTTGGTCAGGTGCATGCAAGGCGCGTGTAGGGGTGCAAGGCACGTCATGGAAGCTCGCATGGGTGGAGTTTGGGCACTCAAGGCAAGGCATGGGTGCTCCCATAGGCGGGGTTTGGGCACTCAAGGCAAGGCATGGGCACTCGCATGGGCAGGGTTTGGGCACTCAAGGCATGGCATAGGTGCTCGCTTGGGTAGGGTTTGGGCACTTAAGGCAAGGCATGGGTGCTCACATGGGTGGGGTTTAGGCACTCAAGGTGTAATTTCTGGAGTGATTGCACAAGATTCAATGATCCGATTTTTACGTACCATATATTGTTGGAATTGTAATTCTGAGTACTATACATTTGTGCAGTTACTTTGACCGGATTCATTCATATATAAAATATCACAATTGGACCCTTTTTTCTCTTGCATCGGTTTTCTAGGGATTTTGGGTATGGAATGCTTTGGGAATAGTTACCTCAGTTAGTTGTCATCTCTATTGATCGGAAGTGAAAGGTCGCATCCAAGATCCGTATGTCATCATAGCCGGGTGAGGATGACAAAATTGGATGTTCACAGAATGCCCCTCTTTGGCCGAGGCCTGTGCCAACAGCTGAAGGGCAAAGAAAAGAACTACCACATTTTGTCACCCAGAGCATGTACTGTCGTCATCTTGGTCAACAATGACGGAATTAAAAATACAACTGGTAATATCTCGTACTTACTTTAAAATTGAAGACTTACCTTGGTTGCCGATTGTAGGAAAGAAATTTGAGCCCTTTCAATCCTGTTAGAAGATGTTGAACCAACATTTTGCAGAGATTTAAGCCCTCTCTGCAAAAAATGCTAGTACATGAAAATGTTCTTGAACCATCGTTTTGTAGAAATTTGAGTCCTCCTTATAGAAGATGTTAGTACTTGAAATTGTTCTTGATCTATCATTTATAGAGATTTGAGCCCTCCTTGCAGAAGATGTAAGTGCTTGAAAATGTTCCCCTCCTAGGCTGGACTTCCTTTTGCTAGTCCTAGGTATTGATCCATCATTTGTAGAGATTTGAGCCCTCCCTACAGAAGATGTTAGTGCTTGAAAATGTTCTTCATAGGCTAGACTTCCTTCTGCTAGTCCTATGAATTGATCCATTATTTGCAAAGATTTGAGCCCTCCCTGCAGAAGATGTTAGTGCTTGAAAATGTTCTTCCTAGGCTGGACTTCCTTCTGCCAGTCCTAGGAATTGATCCATGAGATAGGGCCATTTGGGGCCAATTCAAAGAGATTGGACCACCTGGGGTCGGGTCAATGAGATTGGGCCACCTGGGGCTGGGTCAATGGAATTGGGCCACTTGGGGCCGGGTCAATGAGATTGGGCCACCTGGGGCCAGGTCAATGAAATTTTTTTTGTAGGGTCTTTGAATTTGTGTCATGAGTTTGGGGCCTTGAATTTAAGCCCTTGATTCTTGAAAATTTGGCACTTTGATTTAGAATCTGGAAGTTTGATTTTTTGATTTGGAATCTTTGAACTTTGATTTTTAGCTTTTGATTTAGAATCTTTAACTTTGTGTGATAATTTCCATCTACCTCATAAGTTTTGATTTAGATTTCACCTTCCACCTCCATCTGTTTTTATCTACCAAGTAGATTTTATTTTCCCATTTCCATGTGATTTTAATTTTTACCTACCACAAAAATTACTTTGAATTTTGGTTTTATGGTAAGAACTCTTGAATTGCACCTTGGAATTAGAATCTCAAATTTTTTTTTTTGTGAGAACGATTTTTTTACAGTAAAATGGTCCCTCCTTCATGTTCACTTACTATTCCAAGTTTCATGAGTTTGGAACGATTCGTGAGCGAGTAAGCAAGTGGTTCTTGAGTTTTTTTGTAGATTTGAAATTTTTTGCATTTCTTCGAGTTTTTTTTTTGAAGTTCTTCATCTTCTCCTTGAAGTTCTTCATAGTTCTTGAGGAGGGGACGATCTAGAGAATTTGAAGTCTTTCTGGGCCTTTTTGCAAATTGTGAAACTTTTTGGGGTTCTTTGTAATTTTAGATAAATATGGCTGAACGAAGAAAGAGAAGGACTCCAGGAGAGATCAAGCTAGTCGATGGAGAGAGATGTAGCACATCTTCCAAGGGGGATGATAATCTTGTAGATTGGTACATTGGGCAGACACTCCTCAGGACCCGAGACCACATCTGTAATACGGTGTGGGGCAAATGGGTAAGTCTTTTTTTTCATTATTATTCATTTTTTTTTCATTTTTTGTTAATTTTTTGCATTTATTTAAGGAACATGGTGAGGGAACACCCCCTACATTGCCTAGGTATGGCCATTCCAATGCAGTCTGAGAATGGTATGAGATGCTTCCTCATAGGGCAAAGGGGCAAGTAGATTCGACCATGTGCCATTTGGCCTCACTGGAGACCAAGAAATTCAGCTCGGCATTGGCAGGAGCTTTGGTGGAGTAGTGGTGGCCGAGCACCCATTCTTTTCACCTTTCTACTGGCAAGATCACCATCACGACCTTGTGTTTTCTATGCCAGACCAACATACCCTTCGGGGGGAGGCCTCTATCTATTCTTGAGACTTTTTCAGTGTGGGAGTTCACAAAGTTGACAGGTATTGAGATTCCAGATAATCAGACACATATCCGCTTGGATGTGATTAGTGCCCGTTGGATGAGAAAGGATCTGAGGGTGAACCCGGGTAACATCGCACAGGTAACTCGCTCCTTCCTTTTATTTGCTATGGCACAGTGTCTTTTCAGTGACCTCCGGGGTGGAGTGGACATCCGCATGGTTGCCCTCTTTGGAACCTTTGGGAGGTGGATTCTTGGGATTGGGGTGGGGCTGCCTATGCATACCTTCTACGGACCCTGGACCTGCTGGCATATGGAGATCACAACCTCAAGGGGGCGGGCTACATTCTCCAGGTGACTTTGCATTTCTTTTTGTTCTTTTCTTTTCTTTCTTCCTTTTTCTCTTTTGATTGCACATCCTTACTTTGATATTTCAATTCAGCCTTGGTGTTACGAACACCTAGAGATCTTAGCCCCCATGCTAAAGGATCCTCTGAGTTCACCCTTCCCCATGACTAACAGATGGGGACATGGTCAGGTATTGAGGAACTAGCGTTATCCTTCTGAGACCACTTCCCGCTCTCTTTTGGACGGTTTTATAGAGGTAAGCCCTACTTAGTCTCAAGTTTTCCCTTTGTCTTGTCCTGTACTCACTTCTTCTTAACTTTGCAGGTTAATTAGAGGCCATTTTGAGATCTCCAATTCTACAACCCTAATGAGTTCACTCGAGCCAAGTGCCTAACAGAGAGCTGCATACTATTCAGGGGTATCTGGGGCCATACCTGGTATCTAGGGAGCATGTCACTCCTTAGTGGTCTGATCCTGCTATGCGTTCTCCTCCCTGTTATCCTCCATCAACTATGCTTAACCCGGAGCGTATCCATGAGAGTGAGATAGAGATATGGGCTGAAGGGGTGTGGGATGACTCTCTCCTAGATCCGGACAGAGATTATGGGGCCTTTCTCGAGGAGACAATTTGCCCTCCTTTTGATCCTCGGGGTCCACTAGTATGTTCCCTCTCTTAAGCATTTTTTCCATATTTCAGATTCTTCTCTTTTTTTATTTTTTGTTATTGATGTTCTTTCAGTGGAGGGCACGACATGTGGATCCCCCTCCTACTCGGTTAAGAGCAGGTGCTGCTAGCTCATTTCAGATTGAGTCTTCCAATATTGTGAGGCGATCTCTTAGGATGGCTATCAGTCCCTTCAGTGGTTTTTTGGGCTGGTCTTATCCCAACGCGACCCATCCGGCCATTCCTCAGCTCTTGGAGTGTAGAGTGGATAGAGATGCCTCCCTTAGACTTCATATCCCATATGACTGTGTGAGTATCAAAACACCTCTTATTTGATTGGTTCTTGATTCCTTTTGCCTGACATGCTAGTTTTAAGGTGTCTTCAGAGCTCTATGCCGAGCTCAGGAGGATGCATCAGGTTTTGTCTGAGGTCATGGTCGAGAAGGTACTCTCTTGTTCTTAATCTTTTTCCTCTTTTATTGCTTCTTTTCTTGATCATTTCATATGTTCCTCCAGGAGAGGGAGAACGATGCCTTGAGGAGATAGGTTAGCTCCTACCGACGGGAGAATGCCCGTTTGTAAAGGCAGGTTGAGGACCTTGCACAGAGGTTGACAAGTTAAGGATTGGGACCCTCTAGCTCTGCGGCCTTCCATAAAGATGATGCTGAGTATGGTTCGGATGACTACTTTTGACCCATAGGGATCTGTTCCTATATTTCCTATAAACACAAACATATGTATATTTTTTCCTTTTTCTTTCTCCCTCCCTCTTGTTTATTTTGACTTCTTATGAATGAAAACTTATCTTTAGCAGAAAGAAAATCTCTCCTTTTTTTTTTTTTTTTTTTTTTTTGTTGTTGTTTATGGTTTGAAATGTTTAAGGCTTAATCAATTCCACAACTCAAGTCATAATTAGAATAATCAGGATAACATGAAAATCTAAATATTTTCTCATTCTACTACCAAGTGAATTGCATGGGAGGAGAACAACTTTCCTATCATAGACAAGATAGGTAAGTAACAAGGTGGGGAGACAACTCTTGGGGTAGGTAAAAGTTCACTAACTCCTCTAGGTCCACCGCCTCAAGTCCATATTGTTGTCATTAAAGGACGTGTGAGTTAATCCCATAAACTTGACACAATTGTATCCAGGGGCCTTCACCAGAAAATATTCTTGTCGCTTCCCTAGGCATCTCCATGCAATGTCCTTTGTAGTTCTTCCTTGTAGGTACTCCTCCCAATCAATAATGAGTTTGAATTCTGGAACTTCCCGCTTGTTTTGATAGCAAAAGGTTCCTAGTTGACCTTCATTTAAAGGCCTAATCAGCTTCAACTTGTCAAGTAGCCAGAGTTGAAAAATAGTGGGACTTGCGTGATAATGATCAAGTCCAAATCTATAGCTATAGCTTATGTCATCAAGTCCTGTAGAACTGATATCTCCTCCTTTCTTCAATTGCTTTACCACCTCTATTAGACCAGTGGTGCACCACGTCTAGGAGTTTGGAGAATATAGCGAGCTATCATGCACAAAAGGTAAGCATCCTGTGATCTTTGCTGATGGATTCCCCCCAGTGGTAGGTATTGAACGAAGATCCTGGCCACCTTGAGAATGTTAATCTTTCTATATCTGATGAATTGCTTGATTTCCTCTATTTCCCATCCAAAAAAGTCCTGAATTTCCTCTTAATGGTCTTTCTTCAAAGATGGTTGGATCAACTTACCCTTGGGTGGAGATGACATATAAGCTTAGAATTCTTCGAGAGTTGGACAAGTCTCTACCAACCCAAACCAAAATATATGAAGATCGGCATTCTAGTGCTAGGCACTTGTTGGAGCTGATTGTGATGTAGCTCTATGCACCCAATTCGGCTGAGCATTGATATATTCATGGATTCTAGCAATCCTTGTGCCACTATGCTCATGTCCAAAGTCCATTTTCTCAATGTCTCATCCAAGGAACCTATGACTTATCCTCCAGTTATCACAGGCAAAGAGAAGATGTGATGATTTTTCAAAGCATTACTCATTAACTACTAACACAATCAAACCTTTACCACTGTTGCACCAAGTCCTCTTTTTTTTTTTTTACTAATCAAGGATGGGGAATAAACTGGTCTTGATAAACTGTTGCTAGGTGGTGACTTTTGGGGCATAGAATCCTGGATAAGAATTTGAAGGACCATAGGTGAAAGACTGATATCTAATGGCCTCGCGTGTCAAATGGTGATTCTTGGGGGACACAAACTTGTAGACACCCAATTTTGTCACCCTACTCTGGCTATGATGAAATATAGATCTTAGATGCGACTTTTGACTACTAACCACCAGAGATGTTGATGGAAACATTCCCTGACCCAAAACCCTGGAAATCCTCGAGCGACAGAGAGGAGGGGGTCTAATTTTGGCTTTTTATATATGAAGAAATCTGGTCAAGATGATCATACAAATGGATAGTACTCAAAAATACGATTCCAATAGTAAATGGTAAGCCAAAATTAGACCATCAGATTGCCCGCATTCTTCCCTAGAAAATCACATTTTTTAGTGCGCATGTAGCACACACAAACCAACCAACCAGCCAGCCAAGCCAGCCAAACTTGGCCTGCACGCCCTTGTCGCATGATGCACACCCTCACTGCATAGCCTGCACACCCTTGTTGCTTGCTGTGTACCCCTACCGCACAGCCTGTACGCCCCACCGCACAGCTTGAGTACCCCACAGCACAGTTGCTTGCCCCCACCACACAGCATACACTCCCTCGTCGCACGCTGTGCGTGCCCCAACTGCATGGCCCTGCACACCTTGCCTGCACCGTGCGCATGTTGCTTGTACACCCATACCAGCCTGGCCCACACACACTATGCACAATGCCTGCACACCCATGCATGCAAGTGCTCGCTGCCCATGCCCGTTCCATCTTGGTCATTACTTGCACGTCATACATCGTGCACCCATGACGTCACTTGCACTACCTGTCTAAACCAACCATACCTTGAGCACTTCGGCCTGGTCCCATGCACCACCGTCAGCGACTGGGATTGGTGTTCCTCTCTCCTTCCATTTTTTGAAAACTACCTTTTTCGGTTAAAATTTCTCTCTCCTCCCATTTTTTTAAAAACTACCTTCTTTCAGCTAAAATTTCTCTCCTCCTATTTTTTTTGAAAACCCCCTTTTACCCCTGGACAAAAGCCCTCCCCACCCATTTTTGCCTTTAACTCCCCCTTTACCCATTGGACAAAAATCATATCCCCTCAATTTAGGCAAGAGCTCCCCTTTTGTCCAGTGGATAAAGGGATTCCCCCTCTCCTATTTGGCTAGAAAAAACTATAAATAGCCCCCTTTTAGAAAAAAACACACCAACACACTAGAATCCCCTTTCATAGTGAAATTTTCCTCCCCTCCCCCCTCTTGATTTTCTTCTGATCTTCAGAGCGATCTTCATCAAGATCTGAAAACTCATTTGGATCTTAGAAGTGTTCTACGGGATCTTGAAGATCTTCAATCCAAATTCTTAGTTAGATCCAATTTTTAGCCAAAAACAGTATGTTCTTCAGCCACCTTCCTTGAGTGTTCTTGAGTGTTCTTGAGCATTCTTGAGTGTTCCTAAGATAGAAATCCCCCCTTTTGTTAAGGGGAGGTTTCTATTCAGATCTTCAAAGTGTTATTCGAGACTTTGGAGTTCTTCAATCCATTTTTAGGTCAATCATTTTTTTCAGAAATAGCCATTCCTAGCCAAACCTCTGTCTGATTGTCCCTGGAATCCTTCTAGAAATAGTCATTCCTAGTGGAAGCTCTGCAGATGTGCCACTTCAACCTAACCCTCCCTTAGCCTATCCCTAGCGGAAGCACTGTCGGAGTGCCACCTCATCCTAAATCCAAAAATTGCCTTCCCTAGCTGAAGCTTTGTTGGAGTGCTACCTCATCCCAAGCCCAGGAATAGCCTTTCCTAGCTGAAGCTCTGTCTAAATCAAAATCCAGAAATAGCCTTCCTTAGCCGAAGCTCTGTCCCAGCCCAAATCCGAAAGCGACCGTTCCTATCCAGAACTCTATCCAAATACCATCACAATCAGCATCTCTCAAGAAAGGAAGTTGGAGAACACGAAAGATAGTCCAAACCGGTACTAGTCAGGGGCCCACCCCTCTTGACCCGAAACAGGAGTTAAGTTCAGCTATAATTTCTCAACCAACTTGTCATGATGTAGACTTTATACATGCCTTGTTTTAGTGTATATAGTAGTTTGAATTTAATTAATGTATATATGTGTGATAACTTAGCCATACATGTGGAATAATAATAATTGTGAAAAATGTTCGTTCTCAAGCATCTAGCAAGAAAACAGGTTGAACCGGGCAGATTGGATGTTTAACACCTTCCTAACTTTGTAACTTGACGCTTACCCTAAATCTCTGGATTAGACCAAATTCAGGGCCCTTTTCTCAAGAATCGGGCCTACCCCTGGGTCCTAGGCCCATAACTCTAGGTGGTGACTCCAAATCCTAATTATATGATCCCAATCCCCGAATTAGACCATCATCAAAACCCCCATCTAATTGATGAATTTTACACTCTTAACGGCGATGCGGGGCCTACAAGCAAAGCACACACGACATGAACCCCTCCCCTCACATGAAAGAGAAGGAGAGAGGACGGGGAGGTATAACCAATTCTCCAACTGTTACCCTCACAGTGGTGACTCCACTGGGGATAAATATCAAGCTTCCAATACTAGATGCTACCTTTAAATGTAAGAATATTTTCCACTATATTTGTTTGAAAACATGTTTAGGCTGACCCCATGTTTGTAAATTGTATTCACTAACTGCATCATGCATTGTGCTTGAAGTGAAATCATTTGGCGAGGGACTCCCTGTCTTGACCCTCGGGGAGGTCATTACATGTCACAGAGAGTACTCTGAGAGAAAATGATACCCGCTTCCTATACAAGAATAAAAGGTATCATCAAACGACGAGGATGTTTATTTGTGCCAACACCCTCGGGGAGGTCCGTGCACTTTATAACATTCTGAGATCAAATGTGTCATCAAACAGCGAGGATGTTCGTATTTGTGCTAGCACTCTTGGGGAGGTTCGAGCACTTTACAGTATTCTGAGATCGAATGATGGTTACCCCTACATTACACTTTTGCACACAATCACTCTCGGTTCTACCACCCCGTGGCCAATTGCTTAACCTCATGTGTAGTCACAAGCAATGGACATGGAAGTCACCCCCTTGATCTCATACCTATGGATATATCATAAGGATCACGTACCTTGTGTATATAGATACTGTCAAGGAAGCCTTGTCAGTCCTATTACATCCACCGCATGCTTGCATCATGTCGAAAATAGATGAAGAAGCTAGGGAGCACCACAAGCTAACTATAGGACTTGTTTGCTATCTTGAAAAGGAATGTTCCTATATTATATTCTTGGCATAAAGAATTGCTTTCCTAAGTGGGTTTCGTATAAAAGGTGTCCCTCCTCCTTAGGAAGAATGTTCAGATACGTGATTCAGGGGCGATCCAATTGCAGTCACGTCAAGTCCCGAGAAGTCCCGAGAAAAATCAGGAGGAAGGACACCTAGTGGGAAAAGAGCTAGAAAAGAATGACTTTATTACATGGAATGTCTTATGGGAATATTCCAAACAAGCCATTTGTATGAATTTCCTGCTTATGACATTGGGTGGAGTAAGGGCATCAAACCCTATCCACCCCTACCATTTAGTAGACTGACCTTGGATGAATCAGTGTTTGTTAATTTAGTAAATGTATGAACAAGGGGTTGGGAATTCAAGAATCCTAAAATAAATCACTTTTGGTTCAAGCATAATTCCACACCTTAAGATTGTTAGGGTAATCGATTGACTCGCCTAAGTCCAGAATCACCTCCATCATCTCTTCAAGATTGTTCACTACCAGGTGATTATAGCCTAGTAAGCATGGATCCACCTAACATGGAAACACCCGAAAAGGCCTGGGTCCATCCTATGGAGACCTTGCAGACAGAAATGGCTGAAGCAAGAGAGAGATAGCTTAGATATTGCATACACTTTAGAACCCTCCTAGAGCTGATCCTAGGAATGAGCCAACACTGGCTACAGGAGATGTGGAATAGAATGGAGCTATAGGTCATCGTGGGAATTCTTTTTGAGTTGACTCAGGAAAACCTAGGCATGTCCAACCAACTGGTCAGAGAGGATCTTCACCTACCCATCTGAATGGTCAACGAGGGGCCTATTCTAGGGTCCCTCCTCCTAGGGTAGTGATCGAAGATGAAGAAGAGGAATTTGTAGCACACGTTCGCTTTGAGCCTCCAAAGACGGAGAAAGAAAAGAAACTCAGAGAGTAGCTAAAGAAGTTAGAGAACTTGATTCAAGTGGGAAAAGGCTCAGAAGGCCAAGCAATGGATTCTGAAGAAATGAGTTTCTTCTCTGGTGTAAGAATTCCAAAAAAATTTAAGTGGCAAACTAATAGGTTTGATGGGTCAGGAGACCTCAAGGCTCATCTCAAAGTCTTCCTCAGCATCGCAAAGTTATGGCAACTTGCAGATAACCAGATGGGGTAGGCCTTCATGTTAACCCTATCAGGACCAACACTAAGGTGACTCATATAGTTGGAGTCATCACAAACTCAGAACTAGGCAACGGTAGTGAAAGCCTTCACCAAGCAGTACTCCTACAATACTGAGATGGATGTGAAACGTCAGGAGCTTGAGACATTGAGGCAGCATCCTAAAGAAGGATTCACCGCCTTCTTAATGAGATTTTGACATAAGGCCACCAAGATAGCAGATAGGCCTTCAGAAGTAGAGCAGGTAGAGATGTTAATAGAGAACTTGTCAAAGCCCTATTATGATGTTCTTTACTATCAGTATTTGCAAACTGCCTTGATAGCCACCGCACACTGGTGGAGAATAGAATTCTGAGAGAGGCCCAACATCAAGGATCCTCCCAAGATGCAAGCAAGAACACTCGAGTTGGATGGGGAAAAGGTCCAAAAACTAATATGGTGAGTGCAGCTCAATAGTCAATCTCACCAGCCTCTTCTTCATAGCTCTTCATAATACAAGCAAATGCACCTGCCCAAAAGGCCCCTCTCCCAAGAAGGCAGTTTCTAATTTGGGAATGCCTGTAATGGTCACATATGAGAAGTTAAAGAAGCCAGGATTGCTAGGGACAGTGGCTCTAAGAGTGATCAGCAACCCTCCTTAGCTTGGTATAGGGATCATGAGTATTGTGCCTACCACATTCAAAAGGGGCACAACATTGAAAGATGTTTGGGTTTACAGTATGCAATTCAAGACTTGGTAGACAATGGAACCATTGAGATCAAGGTCAAACAACCTCCTAATGTTAATAACAATCCACTCCCTGATCATGTGAATGATCTGGATGAAGAAACTACAGAGAGTGACCCCACTCAACTCATTGTACCTAGAGCTCAGAAAAATCATATGAATGCCCGTGCTTATAGGAGAGTCATGAGTCAAAGGGCTGGAGTCATAAGGACACCAGTAGAAGAGAATCATCAGAAGAAGAATCATAAGATCATATGCCCGTCGTTCATCCTTCCTCATCCATAGAAGGGTCCACTATAGCACATTACAAATCCCCACCATATTTTCCACCTCCACCATATTATCAGCCTCCGCTATATCATCAACCTTTCCCCCACTATCAAAGTGGAAGAACCTCTTCATCCTATCACCCCCAGTCTTCATATCCTACCTTTGACATTACATCATCTTCATACCATCCCATTTCATATCCCTCATCACCCTCATACCAATCCCATTCTCATGGTTCGATGTATAACCCAAAAGAAAGATGGATGGATGAGTACGATTGGAAGGATATGCTTGCACTACCAGATTCCCCAAAGATGACTTCATCAACAAGATCAGTAAATGCATTAGGGGAAGACCAGGAGATTGATCCCACTTCTCTAATTCAGCATACTATAACTTCAAAAGATAGTCCAAAAGTAATTGAAGAAATTATAGCTGATCTTCTCAGAGCGATAACACATTGGCCCAAAGGAGAGCAAATCAAGGAATACACTTCCTTAATCCATATAGGAAGTGACACTGAGGATGGTGAGTCAGGACTAGTCCAACTTTGAGCTAGTAATGATAGGACTAACCCTATGGAAATCTTTTGGTCTGTACGCTCTGAATACTACGAGCATTTGGATGCCGGATAATTTGATGGTCTCGAGGAATTTGATGAAGAATCAAGTGGAAGTGAAATCAGTAAATAAGAGGATGATGATGATGATGAAAATGAGGACAAAAATGAAGATGAGAAGGATGGAGATGACTCCAATTCTTGAGTGGATGATGGGTATCTAGACTGGGATGACTACCAAGGACCTTGGTACAATGATTATGATGGTGAGTTAGAATATTACTCACCAGAACATCTGATATGTTTCTTAGTCTATGCTATTTTGGTGATGATCTAATAGCTGATCCAACAGGTGACATTCTAGGAGGGGTCTAGAGAGCCGATGCAAGTTTATTTGGATGAGCCAGATTCTCTAGTCGAGCCGGAACAAAAGCACTGTATTCCACTGCATTAAAGATGCAGGAAATGATAGAAGAAATTGACAAAATGTTAGGTGAAGTAACCATCAGTGATCTTTACTACTGGGAACAATTGGATGATCTAGAGGAAATAGGACTAGATGACACAATCACAGAGGTGGTAGACGCTGCATTCCAACAGCTTTCCAATGCAGTTAAGAAGATACGAGCCAGGGCTATGGATATTTGTGGAGGTCCTCGACTTCCCACCCCAAGTAAGGAAGGAGAATCAGAAGAAGAAAATGATTCTATGGTGGGGATAATCACCTTAACCAATATTGATGATGATGAAGATAGTTATCCCATGGAGATTATTATGAAAAAACCAATCAACATGATGGAAACTAGAAGTGGGAAAGACTACAAGGGCAAGGCTCTAGCAGTAGAACAGCCCAAGGCCAATGAGGTCGGAACTAGCTGCATGAAGAAAGAGCCAGAGAACCCAATCTTGACTTAACTCAAGAAGTCCCAGGCAAATATCTCCATTTGGGGATTGTTGATGGCATCTCCCACACACTGTGAAGCAGTTTTGAAGTCTCTCGCTAATGTGCAAGTGCCAATCGAGATAAATCCGAAACACCTCACACATATAGTAGGGGCAACATATGCAATGTAGTCCTTGATGGTCTCAGATTCTGAGCTTCCTAAGGAAACCTAACATAATCGGGCTCTCCACATTACAATTGAATGCCTTGACAAAGTAGTTCCCTAGGTTCTTGTGGACAATGGGTCCACTTTGAATGTGCTACCATTGAGATCAACAAAGAGTACTGGCATCAACTTGGAAGAAATAAGGCCAACCACCCAAACCATAAGGGCATATGATAATATCAAGAAGAAGATTCTTGGCATCATTAGCCTTGTTGTAAAGATTGGCCTGGTGAAGTTTGATGTTGATTTCCAAGTCATTGATATACCGATAGCTTTTAACATGCCCTTGCGAAGGCCTGGTTGCATCCTGCGAAGGCGGTGTCCTCTAGTCTCCATCAAAGAATGAAGTTCATTCATGAAGGGAAGGTGGTCATAGCAGCTAGAGATCCTGAAGTGGTTAACATATTGGCCCACATTGAAAATGGGGAAGAATAAGACCAGAAGGTGCAACTAAGTGGTTTTGAAATAGACACCACTTGCACAACCATTGCCAAAGAAGCTCCAATTGAGGAAATCCCAGCTAACTATGAAGCCATTTGGAGTCTGCCAGTGAATCAGATAATGAAGAATATGTAATATTTTCTTGGCATGGGACTAGGTAAATATCATCAAGGAGTTCCAAAGTAGCCTAGTTTGGCAGTGAACAAAGGGAAGAATGGTCTCAGATAAACTCCCCCAACTGTCAAGGGCAAAAAGTGCTAATGATGACTAGGAAGATCTCCATCACTTACTACCCTACTCTCAATGGGTACTTCATGAAAGAAGGAGAGGATTTTTCCTTTTATGGAAATGTGGAGCCATGGTTTGATGAAACCGTAGCAAAAATGCAACCAAGATTTGAAGTGTTCTTCCATGACGAGTTCTATTGGGTGACTTATGAAGTGGAACAACAACAAATGCTGGTTAAGGAAAGTGATAAGACAGCTGCATTACTAGGATAGCGAAAGTTGCAATGATTGAAGATGGGTTCACCTCTGGCAACCCCACAACACTAATCAAATCTAAAGAATTGCCAAGTCCTCGAGTCCTCCTAAAAAAGGAGTGGGAAAAGAAGAGAAGACTCACCTAGAGTTTACCACTTTCCCTTAATGTGAAAGGCTTCATTTGCTCCCTCCTACAAAAGCCAAGAGCCTGAGAGTTGCATGAATTCAAGCCCCATCCTTTTGGAGGAAGAAGCCCGTATGTAAAACAGAAGAGAGCACAGAGGATAATGGTTTGTATGTATTGTGCCCAAACCAATTGCAATGGGAAGCTCGTGAAGGTGGTCAAAGATGTGATTGAGGCAATGGGATGGCTTCCTTCAACAGGCTCGAAAGGATAGATTTCATAGAAAGAGTATCGAGTAGTCTCCACCAATCTTCACCCCTCAGAAAGTTTAGCTTTCAAGAGCAAGAGATTGATCAACTGGTATTCATAAAGAAGTGGGCACCTGTCCAGAGGAACCATTGTGCCCCTGAAGAAATAACAGCAACTTTCTCAGAAGGAGAAGAAGGCCCTTTGCCATATCTCTTCATCCATCAAGCCACTGAACCACTTCTGAACTAGACAAGCATTGGGGAAAACTTCAAGTTTGCTCATGCTTTTGAGTCAACCAGCCTGATTACCCCTGGCGAAAGCATCATGCTAGTTATTGAGTCTGTAGTCGAATCTGCTATTTATGATTCTATGTCAACCTCCCCTCTTGAGGAGAGTCTAAAATCTTTGTATGTCTAATCTATTTCTCCTTCTTTCATGAATGAAATTTCTGATTTCGAGTATGACTTGCCTCCTTTTTCCGATGATGATCTTAATAAATATCAAGAATTAATAAAACAATACAAACCATTTATAAGGATATTCGGGTTATTAATCTAGGAATCGACCAATGCCTTCGAGAGATAAAAATTGGGCACTACCCTTGATGATGAACAAGCAGAATGGATGATTAATCTTCTAAAGGAATTCATCGAAGTCTTTGCTTGATCTTATGAGGATATGCTTGGTATCAACCCCAACATCGTTAGCATTGATGGCAGACTTACCCTGGGGCAAAGCAAGTAAAACTGAAGCTCTGAAGAATAAGGCCAGAATGGAGTGAGGAGATCAGAGAAGAAGTTATGAAGCAATGGAATGTGGGGTTCCTACAAGTGGTGAAGTATCCCTAATGGTTGGCCAATATTGTACTAGTACTGAAGAAAGAAAGATGACAAGGTACGAATGTGTATAGACTTTCGAGATCTTAATAAAGTAAGGCCCAAAAATGATTTCCCATTACCTCACATTGATGTATTTGTGGATAATATGGTAGGGCATGCTTTGTTACCATTCATAGATGGATTCTCGGGATACAATCAAATAAGCATGCACTCAAAGAACCATGAGAAAACATCCTTCACCACTCCGTGGGGAACCTATTGTTACAAGGTGATGCCTTTTGGACTGAAGAGTGTCGAGGCAACTTATCAAAGAGTAGCCACGGCCATATTGTATGACGTGATGAACAAATACGTGGAAGTATATGTGAACGAAATGATAGTAAAGTCAAAAGATCAGCAGGGGCATATTCCCACACTAAGGTGATTCTTTGAATGAATCAAGAAGTATCAGCTGAAGTTGAACCGTAAGAAGTGTGTATTCGGGGCAATGGCGGGAAAGTTGTTAGGCTTCTTGGTGAGTGAAAGAGGCATTGAAGTCGACCCTATCAATATCGAGGCAATTCAGGAAATGCCTATGCCTCGGATTGATTCAAATAAAAGAAGAAAACTAAAACATGTGCAAAACAAGAACTCTTTGAGGCTAAAGTAAGAAAAATCGTTAATCGCTTTCAGTAATTCCTAGCCACAGTTGCAGTCGGCTATCCCAAAAGCTGAGGAATCCTAACGACTTCTGATAAGCTCCTAGTAATCAATTCTGATGTTGTAAGATTTTTCCTAAGCCTTGGATTTTCGTTCATCTGAGAATTAAAAAAATAGTTAATGGCCATATTCGGCCATTATGATGGTCATAATGATTTCTCATGACACCATAGATCATAATAGTGACATCTTTTGAGTTATACCGATGAGATTACCAAATATTTTTTAATCATATGAGAGAAAAACCCACTACTATCCGGAAACACTCAAATAGGCAAGTAAATATGCCTTGATTGCTACGGTTATCGAAAAATCCCAATGAATATACAATTTTCAAAAATTGGATTCAAGAACAAAGGCACAACCTAGACCGCTCTGATACCACTTGAAGGACGTAATTCCTCCCATACACAATTATATGATCTTGCCACATGTTCATAATTAAAAAATAATGAATCAACGATGCATACCATTCACCATCAACTGTGAACAATTGACTGCCATTGTATCCTTCATGTATCTTTATTCCTACAACCCAAAGCACAAACGCAATGGATCCTCTAGGTTTCTCCCACTAGCTCCCCTTAATGCTCTTTGGTGATGACTCAATAATGAGAGTAACGTTAGGGCAGAAGGAGGACCTAGAGTCCTATTTTATAGAGTTTGTGCACCCTTCCATCAAGGTGTGCCAAATTGGGTAGGACTCTTTTCCCTAATTAGACTAGGAGTGGGTTTCCTATTTGGAATCCAATACTAAATGATTGGTATCGACCAATTTCCTAATTGGTATATAGGACAATAATAAAGAATATCCAAGAGAATATTCCTACACTATAGCTTTATCTGGCCTTGTGCCCCATAAAATTATTCTATTATCTAGGAACAACATAGATTCAACAAAATCCAAAAGATAGGAAATCATACAACAACAAAACAGATACCATTCCATAAGACATTAGTATCAACCCCTTCAAACAAAAAGAAAGTAGAAATGACATGTTTAAAGAGTATATATAGAATTAGGATAGAAAAAATTACATGTTTACAAGGAATGCCAAGTTTTCTGAGCTTGAGAATGGGTGACAAGCAGCTTCTGGAAATCACCAATCTTTGTTTGAAGCTTTGCTGCATGGGTTTCAACACCCCTCCCAACTCCATTTACAAACTCCAGAATTCCAACCTTCACTGCAACCGAAACATGACAAAATGAGGAACGGAGCCAAAACACCCTAAAAGGCACTTGAACCAAAGAGAAGAGTAAGAGAGAAAACAAGTTTATCCTTTTTCTTACCCATGTACTGGTTGGATTTGGAGAAAAATCTTGATCCACCAGGAACAAACGTGTCATTGAGATTGTATTGTTGCTATTCAAGAGGATTCACATCCAAATCATTGTCATGGGCACAATGGTGTGTAAATGCTCCCAACTCTTTGACCTAACTCTTAACTCAGTGCTTTTTTGGTGTGCTTCAAATACCTTACAAAGTTGCATATTTCCCTATCTTTTACATAAATTTTAACCATCTCTGCTCAAGAAGAAGGAGAAAACCATAAGGGAGGTTCACTATAAACATCTTCTAACAATAAACTACTAAGCTAATTACGAGCCTCAATAGTCCAAATCTGTTTGAGAATGGGGAAAACACAAATCTGTCTATGAATGGGGAAAACACAACGCTTAATTTTTTAAATAAATTAATCTTCTTTTTTCAAATTGAAGTTTGAAGTTAATGGTTTCTGTAAGAAGAAACTGAAGAATATCATAGAGATCATGATTTTTTGCTTATTATGACATTGTTGATTTTGGTGTGTTACTACGAGGGAGAGGAAGAAGAGAGAAATACAAACCTAAGGATCGGTGATTTTTCTAGCAACCATCACAAGTGCAACAAAGGATAGGGGCAAACCGTGGAGGCCAAGTGGCTTTAGGTTTTCAGAGCATTGTTGGCAAACTAGGTTTTGATTAGGAAAACTAGGCCGAGTTTGGTTAAAAGATTAAAAACCTGGTCAAGAGTCATGGAGACTCATCCTATATTAAAAAATGACAAGACTGGGAGCAAATCATACCGAGTCATTCAAGACAGGTTTGTTTTGCTTGAGTCATAATAAAACGGTCGATTCTTGTCAAAAGTATAAGTTGGCTTTTCTGAATAGTTTTGAACTAAAATATATTCTAATTCTAATGAGGTAAAATGTTCAATGACCAAAGTTTTCTATAATGAATCTAGTGATTACTGAATGTATACATCTAATTTTTAATTTAAAAAACATGATTTATGACCATGACATCTCCAAGTCCGATATTATCACTTCCATCCAAGAGACAATGAATGATGAGTTTCATAAAAAAAATTTGAAAAACAAACACTTTTTTTCTAACTTGTCTCATTTAATTTATTTATTAATTATTTATTTGGATTGCTTGAGAAAGACTAGTATGGAAATAAGAGGGGCAAATTTGATTTGACTCGCCTAGTTTTTTGTGACTAGTTCCGATTCACTAGGATTTAAAGAGGATGAGTTGAGTCACAAAACCTGATTTTTCGACAATGTTTAATAATTGGTATCAGTGCCAAAGCCATAAGTTGGAGTTACTTTTCAAACACTTGAGATTATTAGACATAAACTATCATTGTCTCATCGTGACTCCATGACTAATCAACTAACTTGCTTAATAAATTAAAGTATATTTCATATCTGAGCAAATGCCGACTAACAATTAGTATCAAAGCCAAAGCCATATATTTGAGTTACATTGCAAGCACTAGAGATTATTAGATTTAAATTATCATTATATCATCGTGACTCTATGACTAATCAACAAACTTGCTTAACAAATTAAAGTATATTTGGTTAGAGAAAAAATAGTAAGACTAACAACTAATATAAGAGCCAATACCATAAGTTAGTGTCACATAGCAAGCACTGAAGATTATTGGAATTAGGCTGTTATTGTCACACCCCGTTCACACTGAATCGGAGCGGTGACCGAGTTAACACCGGTTAACCCAAACCTGCTAGGATCATCAGATACTGTATTCCACCACAGCATACACACACTAACATAAGTTCATCAGATCAGCGGAAGACTAAGTTTTACCTGTGAATAAATCCTATATACTTGATACCCGACTTGTGATACAATAATTATGTACATTTGGGCCCGAAGGCATGATATATACACAAAAAGAATATGATTCAAATACCAAGTATATACAGGAAATCATCAAAAACCATCAGAGTACACAGCTCGGCTCGGTTTCAAGGCTGGAGCTCAGCTCGGCATCAGGGGTTGTGCCCAGCTCGGCATCACATAGAAGAGCTCAGCTCGGCCTCAGAAGTGGATCTCAGCACGGCCTCCAAGGTGGAGCTCAGCTCGGCCTCAGAACTGCTGTCCCGCAGCACAGCTCTCGCACAAGCAGTCAGCGTCGTGCTCTAACTCCTCAGGGGTCCACCAGTCCTCTTCAGGAAACTCGACTGTGGGACCCACCCCATGCTCCTCAGATGTATGACCTGCAAAATCATCTAAAAAAGGGGCGTATACGTGGGATGAGCTCACTAGCTCAGTAAGTAGAAAGATGGACCACACAGCAGTCCACACATCACAACACATCATATGCACTACATGCCATGCTATACATTTTAAATCACATCCACCTAAGCATCATTACTAAGTCTTTGGTTTTAGTGCTACTACAACCACAGTGCGCGTATACTCCGGGTACGAGCCGCGAACTCCCTCCCGCGATACGCCCATAGGGCTGTCGGAGAAGGCCCACCGTGAGTACTCGGAAAAGTAAAGACAATGCCGTCCACCGGCTCTCAACAGAAATGTAAATGACTGAAAATAAAGGTGCTGACTCCAGC
>NW_024870564.1:0-7605 GCF_013358625.1 Macadamia integrifolia
AATAATGTAACGACTGAAATTAAAATCCTAAATTAAGAAAGAAAGGGTAGTCAGAAGAGGGAATGAGAGAGGGGAGAGAAGACTACTGAGGGAGCCTACTTACTTGAACTTCAATGCTTGGACTTGAAAGCTTGGGTGATTTGAGATACTACCAGTACTAAAAATCAGATCTAGAATAAACTAATTTGTAGAGAAAACAAATCTTAAAAAAAAAACTGACTTGAAAAAAAAAAAGATACTCCACGGCTCGTGATCTTGCCACTTAGATCTAAGTCTAGAACTATAACTTTAAAAATTACAACTCAATTGCATAGGTCATAAACATAAAAGGCTGAATAAGAATAAAAGAGTACTTGCATTAATTGACATAAAAAACTATTACAAAAGTGATTAAAGCAAAAATAAAGAAGAACTAAAACTAAAGAGAGTGAGAGAGGGAGAGAAAGAAGAAAACTAAGCATAAACTAGAAAGTAAACTAAGAAGAATAATAAATAGGAGGGGGGAGGAAGGGGCTTTTATAGGGTTTTTTTTCTTACCTCCTTCATTCTACAAATATTCTTTAAGAAAAGAAATAAAATAAAATAAAATAAAATCTTGGTAAAAATCCTCATTCTCTGAGATATTGTGTGAGGAAAGAGAGAATCCGTTTCCAAAATTAACAAATTCTATGCCTTCCTTGCAATATTAACCAATATCTTGCAATCTTGATTAAATCAGAAAGGAATCTCTGCATAGCATCTTTAAGATCTTGTGAGGTGGCAAGGAGGGAGAATAATCTTCAGGATTTTGTAGGAGAGAGAATGTGATACCAATGAGTGGGTTCCACCTTTGGATTGGTTCTTGATTCACTTTAAGCACTTTCTCTTGTAGACTTGGAAACTGAAAAAAAAAATAAGAAAAAATAAAATTAGTACTATCCAAAGTGGGGCAAAATGTACATTTATATCCCTAAGATTTCACACATTATTGTGCTCATCAATCAATCATCAATCATCAATCACCATACCATATTAACATATAATATAAATACATAATTATGAAACAAAATTATAAATATAAAGAAAAGAAGACATAAAAAATACAAGTATTTATTATACTTACCTCTATGATGCCAAAATGAGTGCCTAAGCCCTAAGATCTTCCACTATATTTTTACTTTTTTTAAAAAAGAATGAAGCTCACCGCTGTCGGAGCAAAATCACTGCTGTCGGAGCAAAATGGCCACCTCGATCAGTGCTTTTTTCTTGTTTCTTGATTCCTTCTCAAAGCCCTTTCTTAAAACCCTTGACAAAATCCAAACCCTGTTTGTGAATTGTGTTTTTGTATTGTTTGTTTTGGTTATTTTTGGAGTAAAGCTGATCCCATACATCTCAAGTGTTAACAAAATCATACACCTACCAATAAAAAATCAATATTTGGAATCTTCATCAAGTAATTTTAAAATGTGTTTAAAAAAAAAAATCATAAGGCGCCACTTCACGTAAGGCGGAGCACTGCCTTACCATCTCTAGACCGCATCAACGCTAAGGCGCTGGTGAGGCGTCGCCTTACCAGAGCCTTAAAAACTATGTACCTGAAATCGTATCACGTTTGGTGGTCTTTTGGGGGTGGTGGCCTTCCAGAACTCCTCATGAGCATGAACAGCTTGACTATACACATACAGAGGTGATGTCAACGGTCTTCCATGAGAAATCTCGTTCCGGTCCCTCCAAATATACCATTCTTATCTTTCGTCAGAATTTCAGACCATGGAGATACCATACTTGGAAACTTTGGCATTATGAGATCGTCTAGATGGATCGACATGGGTGAGCAGAACCACACAGCTCGCGTAAAGGGGCATTCGATGAGTATGTGGACAGTGGTTTCCATCGCGCATCCGCACCTGATGTATTGACGATCCACAGCGATATTCCAACGAGTGAGACCTTCTCCAGTTGGTAATCCCTCTGTCCCACTCGCCATAAAAAGTTTGAGTTTTGGGAGGGTGGGGCTACTTCATATCATCTTCCACACAACTCTTGGGATGGACTCTGCCAGTCTATATGAGGATGACGAAGGACTAGATTGATCCTTAATTGACTGTTGGTTGCATAAGAAGTGGTATGATGACCCATCCTTAGAACCACCCCCATATTAGGTGGTCATCGAAAGGAAAGATAGGGAGTTCGATCTGATGGATGAAAGAATTGCTGGATCAAGTCCCTTCTCCAACGTTGGTTATGAGAATCAATAACATGTGAGACCAGGAATATGGGGCAATTTGGTGGAGGTGGGTATTTAGTCTTGAGATCTATAGTGCTCGGAACTCACTTTGTCACGATCTCAAATCCAGTCTAGGGTTTTTGGTCATCAACGGTTTACATGGTCTAAAGTTCTTGAGATCTACAGTGCTCGGAACTCACTTTGTGACAATCTCAAACCTAGTCTAGGGTTTTCACACTAATGGTTCATATGATATAAGTTCTATGTAATAATGAACCGGAGTAGCATTTACACATAGCATAAGTGCAAGCAAGAGTTAACTAAACTAATGTAATATTAAAACTCAATGTTCAATTATCTATTTTAAATTTCAAACTTAAAGTAATATCGAATTAAATTACGTCTCCAAAATCTAACTCAAAGTCTACATCATCTAAAAATAATTTTTTTTTTTTTTTGAATCCATAAGCAATGTTATCCTGCTGATCAACAATAGGTTCAACATTCACGTCCTCTCCACCATAGTCCTCACCAACATCATCTATAAGTTATGAGGGTAAATCTCTGGGAAGAAACTTAGTAGGTAGAACCAACACATTAAACATGTTTGCAAACACGATCATATAACCAATATTAGAAAAGACATATATAGTATAATATAATTTTTTTTAACAAAATAAGCATAACACGTACTTACGTTGCTACATTTATATTGTCATGTTAGTACACATGATAACTCAAAAGAAACTAAATAACGAATTGACAATATCATCCATGAATGACCAATGCATCATAGTACCTCATTGCCTCCACTCAACATATAGAAACTCATAGAAGTTATCTAGTGTCCAATCTCCTAAAACCAAGTCATATCTCCCGAAGATCAAGTAACAATTGGTAGATCCTGCTGAGGGTATATTACATCATCTAGTAGTCTACAATTTCATTAAAGAAAAGTCCAATGAACCATTCCTCACCTCAACATTATAACGCTAATGTTGATAAGGAGAGACAATAACAATAAAGTCATCTAAGAAAGAAAATATATATAAATGCAAACAAGTTCAGAATTCAAGTGTGATCAATATCCTCATTTCACCCTAGTTGGTCTCTATGTGAATATGAAATTAGCTTCATTTTTTTTTAAATCACAAAAATAACAACTATAAATAACAAAGCAATGATCAAGAAAGTCTTACATATCTCATCAATCAAGGCCGGTAATGTAATGCATCATTATCATAACAAACAACACGCCTCATGCATGAAAATATTATGTAAATCAAAAGTAAAAGAATACATGCACAAACAAAAACTCATGTGGTATAAGAATCATGTAATGCACATATTACATTATTCTATGAAATTATAATCACAACTTAACACATAATATTAATAACTAAAATTATGCAATCAATGCTCAATTTGAAAAAAAAAAAAAAATTTCTGTTATGTACACATAATGCAAATCATAGAACAAAATACAATCCGTTTCTCATTCTCTCATGTATATAACATTAGGTTTGCAAAAAATAAGATTTCTTATGACAAAACACTATGAAATCCAAGGTTTAGAATAGATCTAGTGTAATACTCTACTTCTTAAACCCGATCTGATTTCACGGTTGACCCGTTTTAACCATGTAGGACCCGAACCGGAGAGAGCTAAGGCGGGTTCCTTATGGACCATGATGGCAAGGGTGACCTTAAACACCAGTTGACCAGACAAGTCTGAGCCAGTGCCAGAAGAGACGGGGGTACCCAAGCCGTGTACATACACCTATCATAAGGTCATGTACGGATAAAGCAGGTATGTAGCCGTATATTAAGGCGCATACGTATATTAAATCTTATGCCAAGAGTGAGATTCGTGCTGAGGGCCGAATTCTGTCAAAATCCCACTTGTTGGCCAAGTTTTGTCCCTCAGGTGGACGGTCATAGGTGGGCGCATCCACCCACCTGAGTGACCCACCCATGTGATTACTTAGTTATTTTAGGAAGTATAAATAGCATTTATGTTTTCCTTTTTCTTTTCTCATTTATGACACTCGGACGTTGGTGAGAAGAGTAAAGAAGAGAGAGAAAAGAAGGGAAAGAAGAGGAGAAGAGAAGGAAGAGGAAGAAGAGATGGATTTCAGCGGCGCCGAGGCTTGATCTTCCCATTTCGACGTCGGAAGAGTGATTTCCAACACTAGATCTACGTTTAGAGGTGAGCAAAGGCTGGGTTCCTTAAGCTTTCACCATACCCAAGTAAAACCCTTGATTTGGGTAGGGTTTCTTGAGGTTTTGTAAATCTCCCTTGAGATGATGAATCTAAGGTTTAATAGATGATCTATGTGTTGATTTGAAGGATTTGAAGAAGGGTTTCCATAGTTGCAAGAGCATTGGTGATTGGAAGTGATTTTGGGGTTTTGAAGGAGTTCTTAAGCAAAGAAGGTAAGATGGCTTTCCATTCCTTAAATCTAACCTAGATCTAGGTTAGAACCATCTTATGAGACCTTGAATGTGTGAAGAATGGGTTTGGAAAAGCCCCATTTGAATCCCCAAAGGTTGGGAGAAATTTGAGAAGAAATAGCATTTTTTCGCCAAGACCGGTGGCCTAAACCGGTGGGCCAAATGGCCTGTCTGAGGGCACCCGCCTGAGAGGGCAGACCCTCGGGGCCAACCGGCGGGCCGACCTGCCCACCGGTCTTAGCAGGACCCTCGGGCCCAACCGGTGGGCCAGACCGATGGGCTGACCGGTGGGCCGACCTACCTGCCGGTTAAGACCGGTGGGTCTGACTGGTGGGTCTGACTGGTGGGCTGTCTGACCCACCCGAGAGGCTCCCAACGTGATTTTTACGTCCGATTGGACCCAAAACGGATGTGCAACCTTTTTCTAGGATTCTAAACATGATTTGGTCATTGGATCTTGTTAATTTTGATCCCAAAGTAGTGAAATACTAACCCCGCTCACTCATGATAGGTTCACCAAATCTTACGCTTCTCACACCGGATCTCACCCGTACCGAGCATGAGTCCTTGTACACTACAGGTAAGTGGGGAGAGGACGTTTGACCTTGTTTCAAGGCATTATTTGGCATTCATTTAATTTTATCTAGATTAGCCATGTTATCATGCAAATGCTATGTAGCTTAGCCATCCTCATATTTTGTGCTATGTGTGTTGTGTTTATTTTTCAATGCCAAATGATGATATGCTTATGTGATGACTGTGGACATCATTGTGCATGATGCATTAATAGACTAGATGCCGTAGTCAGCTTGAAAACGAGTGCATTGGTGGCCCGTGGTATGGGACGTGGTGGCACTATGCAATTGTACTATTATCATACAGGAGCATGCGGTTTAGGATTATCATCTTCCAATGCTACGACCCTTCCCAACAGGGGTTAAGGTGTTGGGTTACCATTTGGGGGGAAGCAGTGGTCGCAATTATCGGGTCACTGTGGCGGTTAGACATACGGATGGCTAGTCATTAGGATAGTCGATAACCCCGGTGGTATATTCAAGAGGGCCAATCGTACTGCTTTTAAATTGCTGAAGTCAGCACCTTTAATTTCAGTCATTTACTTTATGTTGAGAGCCGGTGGTCGGCATGTTTTATTTTTCTGAGTACTCACGGTGGGCCTTCTCTAACAACCCTATGGGCGTATCGTGGGATGGAGTTCACGACTCGTACCCAGAGTATACGCGCACTGTGGTTGTAGTAGCACTAAACCAAAGACTTAGTAATGTTGCTTAGGTGGATATGATTAAAAATGTATTGCATAGCATATAGTGCATATGGTTATGATTGGTTGTGTGGACTGCTGTGTGGTCCTTCTTTCCACTTATTGAGCTAGTGAGCTCATCCCACGTGTGCACATCTTTTAGATGATTTTACAGGTCATCAACCAGATGAGCACGGGGCGGGTCCCACAGTTGAGTTCCCTGAAGAGGACTGGTGGGTCCCTGAGGAGTTAGAGCACGGCACGGATTGCTCGTGCGAGGGCTGTGCTACGGGACCGCAGTTCTGATACCGAGCTGAGCTCCACTTTTGATGCCGAGATGAGCTCTACCTTTTAATGCTGAGCTGGGCTCAACCTTTGATACCGAGCTGAGCTCTAACCTTTGATACCGAGCTGAGCTGTACACTTTGATTTTTGATGATTCCTTTTGAGTACTTGATATGTAAATTGTATTCTTTTTGTGTAAATATCATGCCTATGGGCCCACATGTACTTAAATATTGTATTACAAATTGGGTATCAAGTATTATGGGAATATTCATAGGTAATCCAAGTCTTCCGCTGAACTGATGAACACTTTCTTAGTTGTGTGTATGCTGTGGTGGAATACTGTATAAGATGATCTTGGTAGGTTTGGGTTAACCGGTGTTAACCTGGTCACTGGCCCGGTTCTGTGTGAACGGGGTGTGACATCTAGTGTTCATGAAAGTATCTTTTGGATAATACTATAAACAGAAGCAAGTTAGGGTAGAGGTTCCATTCACCTTGATGTCATTCCAAGTATTGGTTTTGTTTATCGTTCAAAATAGAACAATCTTTGTATCTTCCTATACAATTTCGTCAATATTTTACCTTAACCTATTCTGTTTATTGACATAGAAAAATAGAAAATAAATATCTCTGGAATTTAAAATAAATTTAAATTAGATATTATTGAAACCTAAATTATATACATAAGTTTCATACAAAAATAACAATAGAAAAATTTTCTTAGGTTGGGTATCAATCCCCCTAAAAAACTGTCTTCAGTCTGTAAGATATTTTATCTAACAAATTTGAAAAACTCATTAACCCACTTTCTTGAACTCAAGTCACTTCCAACATTTTAAAAAATTTAAAATAATTGCAAACATTTTTATGCTAAAAAAGTCAGATAAAAACTCGAAGTCTATATTCCTCCATCACTACCCCCATCCTCGGGTACAGAAAACTTCCCTAACAATGACCTATCCGAGTACATGAATTTTTTGGTGTATCAAATCAACTTAGAATTTAATGAAACTTGTCGGAGGTCATATAAACACATGTATGTACTCTCAATAATTATTTCAGATCATAAAAAAATCTCTAACTATGTTTTATAATATTAACAATCTCGGATTACTGTTCTGTCAATCCAGAAAATACTCTTATAGAGTCAAAATTTTATTTTCTCTCTCATTAGACTCATAATCCAAAATTCCATACTTTTAAATCATGGTCTACCCCCAAGTAGAACATAAAAAGTAATCAAACAATAAGCTAAAAACTCTTACCTTGAAAATTGTTTGAAACCTTGATTTCGTTTCTTATTTTTCTTCTTCTTCTTTCTTTCCCATGATATCTTTTTTTTTTTTCCTACTTTATCTCGCTTACTTTATGTTTATGGCTATCCAAATTATAAAATGAA
>NW_024870564.1:7838-32651 GCF_013358625.1 Macadamia integrifolia
AAAAAAAAAGAAGAAGAAGAAGAAGAAGAAGAAGAAAGAAAAGATGAAGAAGAAGAAGAAGAAGAAAAGAAAAGAAAAGAAAAGACCAGCTAGCTTACTGTCATCACATATAGTGCACTGAGAGCACCTGATAGAACAATTGATTTGGGGTGTCGCATTGCCATAAGTGCCGCTATTATAAATGTCTCATCTCCAATCTAGCAATATCACCATTGTTAAACAGCACTTATTAGATTTCTTTTAATAACTAATAGCATTTACCAGATACAACATAATTGAAAATGTAGCTACTCCCTCCAATCCATGTGGACAACTGGATATTTTCTAGAATTAGCCAAAGGTATAGCACCTCAGTGACTGGAGCCTAACAATACTGACCAACCATCTGGTCCTAACAAGTCATTGCTTCTGTTCGGTTGGCAAGAAAATGAAAAAGATAAATAAACGAAAGAGAAACATAAACTCCTTAGTATCATCTTTTCTTTCCTATTAATTTCTTGCCAACCAAACATACCCCTGCCAGTAGATAAAAATGTTTACAACTATTTATTTACTTAGTTATGTTGTCAATAAAGTGTCTGAAATTATTACTAGATAAGTGAACTAATATGATAGTTTGCCAGGACTGTGATCAATGCACTTAATATTAACCGTGCAGATGAGAAGCGATAGATTTGATAATTCTCCATAGCGCCAAAATGGAACTTCCCAAAAATATAATTGCAATAAACAAGTACACTAACCTCACTGACAATGATCATTGACAAACTTGCAAAGAAAGCATCGAAAATCCCAAGACCAGAAGATTCCGGGATTTGAGTGAGATCAAGTAACTGAGGGTCATTCTGATCGCCGATCTGGTGGTCTACAAAAATCTGTTCAAACAAATTTATATATAACCGTTACCAAGCTGGGAAAAAAGCAACAAAATAATTTAGAGAAGAACATTCTCAATAACAAATGAAACGAACTGGCAAAATATTATAACTATAGAGGAAGCAAAGAAGAGAAAGCCAACTCACTTTGCTACGGCGGCTCAGTGCTTTACCAGATCCGTTGGAGAGGTCCTGGCGAGTTCCCGCCTCAGACTCAACTTCCTGAAATTTTCAAAAGTTTTAAACTGAAAATCAACTGATGCATCAATTTTAGGTTCATCCAATACCCCAATGTAACAAAGAAAAAATGTTAAATAAAAATAAATAAATAAATAAAGGAACCTGAGCAGAAACGGGTGAGAATCCCAACAGAACAGTGGAAACGAGGAGTAGGAAAACGAAGCCAGATAAACCAGTTCTATGGCCTCTCCACGAATCCATAACGCGTATTACTTGACCCTAATTGTGTCAAATTCAAAAACAAAGCCAATGAACAAACAGAAGAAGAATGAAAAGAAGAAAAAATCAACCGAAAAACAAATTGAAAATTTGAAAATGCGAAAAATAGGGAGACGGATCTGAAACCTATAGCAAAGTAAGACACTGGATCTGTCACTGGAATCGAAGAACAGGCAGAAATTCAGAAAATGAGATCCCGCTAACGATGGCCAACTAAGTGTATTCCTGCGAGAGATCGATCGATTGGATCGTCAAAGATTGGGGATTTGCAGAGAAGAGGGGATATAGAGAAGGAGAGAAGAGGAGGAAGAAGAAGGAAGAGAGAGAAAGAGAGAGGGGATGCAATCAGTCACAGTAACCCTCTCTCCATTTCTCCGAAATGAGCTCCGGGGTGTCTTGGGGGAGATGGGTTGGGTTTCAGCGAGTATGTAGAATACTGAAAATGCCCTCCGTCGGGTCATGAAATATAGGGAGTCGAGACCATAGCCACATCCCACTTGCGATATTTTCCCTTTTTTATATAAAAACCGACGTGCGAGAACTTACGATACAAGCCGCAGTAAACACTGAGCCTGGGAGGCTTTGACTTCTTGCCTCTGCGTGGAGACAAGTACAGCGAAGAGTACGCACTTTTTGTATCAGTCACTTTTTTTGGAGACACTTTGCGTGTTGCGGATGGCCAACTAGCCAAGTTTGGGTGGGGTGCGGGGGGTAGAAATCGTCCGAAATTCCCATATGTACAATTCCATGTAATTCTACCCCAAGCGACTGACACGTGTACCCATTATATATCCACGGTTCAGATTTAATATACCATAAACCACTGAAAAAACCGTCTTCAACCAAACCATTAGAGAACAAATCGAAACAAACCGGTTCGGTTCATATTTTGAAATAAAAGCTGTGATGTTTTCCCTCTCTATCTCTTGACTCTCTCTATCTCTCAGCCTAAGATTTCAATCTCTGCAAGCAAAAGCTCAGATCTCGACCTCTCTCTCGACTCTCCCTCTCGGTTCCCTCTTTCTCTCTCTCTCACTCGACTCTCTCTGTCTCTCGGCCCCTCTCTCTCGATCTCGACTCTCCCTATCGGTTCTCTGTAACCAAAAGCTCAGACCTGCAATTTCCCTAGACTCTTCCTGCTATCTTGACTCTCCCTTTGTTCGTCGCTCAACGCTGTCGACTATCTCTCTGTTCCATGCTCTTGAATCTCTCTGTTCGTCGCTCGACTCCTCACTCTCTAGGTTCGGCGCTCAACGTCACTCTCGATTCGCTCTCTCTTTGTTACAAAGCTCTGTGCAAAGGTATGAGCTTGTTGTGTTTTCTCTGCACCAACGTTTTTTTTTGTTAATGTCATGGTTTTTTTTTTTCTTAACAGCTTACCTTGTTGAACAAATTGTTGATTAAATCTCTATCATTCTATATCTATCTCTCTCTCTCAAAAGGCATCAATATGTCTAGATCTGTGATTTAGGGTTTTGAGAACAGGAATGCTGATTTAAGGTTATTTTCATTGGATGACTTTAGCTTATTTATCTTTAAAATTTGAAATTTATATCTGTGTTGTCTTGCTGTCTCTCTCAAAACCTAAGAGAATTTGGGTTATTTTCCTTGCTTGATCTGAGTTTCTTTTCAAAAAAAATTCAATTCCATTATTTGTTATTCGCTTGCTGTCTCTGTCATAAAAGAATGGAAAGCAAAAGTCTTAAAGAAGAGAAGAAAGAAAAGGGTCTGCCGACTTCAAGTGCAACAGAAACCAACAGCCTTAGAGAAGAAAATACATTTGAGGAACTTAATCTGATCGACGTCAAAATATCATAATATGAAGCTTGTACTCTAATCAGGACTATGTACCTGAAGTTCCCTTAAATAGAAACTGAAGATTGACCATGGAACTGTCTCAACCAAATCCACATTTGGGCATCTAGAAATCTAGGATTTTCTAATGGCAATTACTAGAAAAAGCACTTGAGCCCCCAATTATCACCTTCAATTCCCCTCATGAAACTCTATTTCTTCCTGTGTTCTATTACAGTGATAAATCTACATTAGAGAGAGAGAGAGAGAGAGAGGGGTTACATGGAAACAAAAGATCATACAAGTTTCTGTCTTTGATGAAAGGACAAAAGTAAAAAATGAACAAAAGTTGGACTAGTAAAAAATGAACAAAAATTCAATTCCATTATTTTTTATTTGCTTGCTGTCTCTGTGAAGAACCTAAGAGAATTGTTGTCTCTGTCCTTATATTCGAGTTAGAGTATTTTAAAATTTTTTAATTCCACTCTTGCTCTTGCTTTGTTAAATTATGTTGAAGTATTGCTACTTTAATGCTTTTTGTTTGTTTTGTCTAGTATGGAGAATGTTAGCATGAATGATGTGAGTGAACCTATATTTGGGATGTTATTCAATTCAGAACATGATGCATATGATTACTACAACAGATTTGGACTGGCAATGGGATTTAGTGTTAGGAAACACTTTATGAATAAGAGCAAGAAAGACAAGATGACCATAACATCTAGGGGATTTGTCTGTTCAAAAGCTGGTTGTCGATTGAGTGACAAGCGAGACATGAATACTGTTAACCCCCGAGCTGAGACAAGAACAAATTGCCAGTCACGAATGAACATATGTTTGGTTGATGATGGAAAATACATATGCTGTGAATTTGTGAGGGAACATAATCATGAGCTTCATAGTACAACAACAGTTCATATGCTGCGTTCACCTCTTGTTCTCATCCTTTACACAATTTTGCCTTCGAACTCTTCTTAATTGACTACCTGAATGACTTCTTATTTGAAGGAATTTGGACTTCTTGGGTTGATAAAGAATTTGGTTTGGTTGACTACACCTAGAGTCCAAGAAATAACCAATTTATTAAAGTCTTGATAATTCAATTATCTTTTACCATTTCGAATAAGATATTGCATATGGCATGGTTTTTTTGTTTCTGCCAAAGTCACCAACTAATTAGAAGTTATTCAAATTTCTTATGAGTTTGTTCTGCTAGTAAGAGATCGTTCAGATCTTCTCATCAACATATTTCCACAAGTCAAACCCATCAAATGCTAAACCTAAGCTTCCAATGGCATTTTAAGCCATGATATGTGAAAAATATATGATTTGGAATCAAGATATTCATCAATTGGACTCTGCTTTGTGTCACACGCTATATTTCACATATTGGAATATTTCATTTCCTTCTATAAAGTGGATGAAGTATTTAAAATAAATGAGCAGAATTGTTTTTTCTTGTATATAACCCAAGCTCCCATGAGGAGACTTTTTTCTGGTGAATATCAACTAATTCTATTCAGCTTTTTATATAATCTGCTTAGTGTAGAGGACCTCTTATTTAATCATTATTTTTTTTACTGGAAAAGAAAACTTTTTTAATTACTTAACCCTTATAATCTCCTCAAAAGTTCAGGGAACACCAAACCTGTGACTTCACTTGGGGATATGGTTGTTCAATTCTGCCTTCTAAATAGTTACATGTGTAGTGATTGGAAGCAAGTCCCAAAAAATGCTTCTCTTGGTGATGGAAGCATCTACTCTATGCATCAGTTAATGAAAAAAACAAGTTTATTGCCATCTTTTTGAAGAGCTTTAATTGAGTTTCTGAGGATTGTCATTTATAAGGAACTAGAAAGCTAGATTCTGGGGAAATTTTTGCACTTCAACCAGCAAGAAAATGGCTGAATTAGGCTGGAGATGATTACAGAGATTCTAAGCTGTGTTGTTCTGGTTTCCAACTATTGCTGGTGGTTGGAGATAGATGTCCCTCAGAAGGAAAGCGAGGTTATTTTGTAGCTATGGTAATTTTTCCTCTTGGAGGTTTCATTCTGCCAACTCGGTAAGCTGATGAATAGGCTAGAGTGTGTACTACTAGAGAGGACTTGTATTTTGGCCCCTATCCTGCAGACTGATGTCCGGTGAGTCTTCATTTCGTTATACTGCTTGCTGTTGTTTTCTATGATGTGGTCGGATCTTGATTAACCTTTTTCTCTTCCAGTTAATAAATCTTTGGGTATCTATTCCATTAGAAAAAAGGGATCCAAATCAGCGTAGGAAACTTTAGTATATGGCTGATTAGGAATTTCCATAGGAGCCTGACTTAAATCTAAATCGTGTTTGGTGCCAGGAAGAAGGAAACTTAAGAGGCACTGCAGAGCCCCAAATGCATTCTATTGAGGAGTGGAGGGGGCACCAGATAACATTTAGTAGGATAATTATTTCAGTCCATCTGCACCTTTTTCAGTTGTCCCCTTTTGTTTCGTTGACAGATATATCAGAAAATTATTAAAGAAGGAAGATAAATACAAATCCACCACTCCACTTTGCTCATAAATAACAACTACTTGTAAGAACCACCACTCCACTTTGCTCATACTGCATGTATAGATGAGAAGGAAATTAAATTTCAACTACCCTTCAACAATGATTTGATAAATAAAAACTAGATGGTAAGGTGGCTACAAGGATTAGTTCTTCAACCATATTCTATATACAGCAGAAAGCAGATTGTAAAGACATATACTGGACTTGCCAACTAACAGTTACAACACACTAATCAAATGACCTGTCTTCTGGGTGTCTCCTTGGGTTGGACATTTTAATCATTGTTTATATAATGTTAACTAATGACCACAATGAGTCACCATGAACAAAGGATTGGGGGGGGGGCATAACCCTGTAGTGAAATAGAAATTATGCAAGATATTCAAAAAGAAAAAACAGTAAGTGAGAGATTGGTTATAAGTTTCATTTTAATCCTTACAATATTCATGTAGTAAGGATACCATTGGAGGATCTAAGATATGACTGCCCCTACTCCAACTCGACTGGGACAGGCAGGAGGCTCGAACTTCTTGTGATTTAGAATCAAATCCATACCATGTACTAACAAGTGCTTTTCTCAATTGCTATAAGGATTGCAATGAACGATGATGAGAGATTCTAATTCACTAATCCTCCTCGTTACAAGATAAAAAAAAACAAAAATCAATGCAATGCCAAACAAAGGCTAAAGCCGTAAACTTTCATAGAAATACATAACTACAATTTCATCAATAGAAACTATTAAAAAAAAAAAAAAAACAAAAAAAAAAAGATGCTAAAGACAGCAGTAAGGTAGAACACATTAACCCATCTTTCAAAGTCTTGGTGGATTTGAACCACCATAACCTGGGCATTAGCCCAGGTGCTCTACCATTTTGAGCTAAAGACTTTTTACCTACAAAAAAGATTGTTAGTACATTATAGTAATAAGGAAATAATCATGATAATAACCCGACATATGATTGTTACATGACGGAACCAACTTCATTAACGAAACAGTAGTTCTATTTACAAGGACGTTACATAGAAGACATAGCATGAAAGAATTAACATCCAAATACAAAGGAAGATGGTTAAACCATAATAATGGTTGAGCAATGACTGATCCACTACTACTTGGTTCCGCACTTTTGGACTATAGGGTGGATGACGAATAGCCGAGATGGCCCGTGTGTTTCTATTAACACTTTCATTTGAATGACATGCTCCTGTGTCTACAGTCTCTGTATAGTTCCTTAACGCTGGGTCCAACCAAATGAAAGAGTCCGGATGTTTTTCACCTAATAGACATCTGTAAAATTGTCGTCCAGGATTCTTCATCGTTCGAGAAGTCCGGATGACCATCACCCCTTCACCACAGCTACACATCCGCTGTTGTGCATCCATTTCTATGTAAAATGCAATACCCCTAAGAGAAGCTTACATTAAAAAAAAGGCTCCAATAGTAACAAAAAAAATCTAATTGACATGGATGTAATGCTTAAATTAATATGACATAAGTGAAGATGCTAAAAGGAAACTATTAAAAAAAAAAAATTAAAGGCAGAGAGCAAACATCAAGGTGTGGTATCAAGTGAAAGCCATATGATGAGTCTTTCATTAAAAAAAAAAAAACTCTCTTTCACTTCAATGCAAGAGATGCTTAGCCATGTCCACAATGATCCCTATCTCTGAACAAGAATGTTTGACACAACTTTGGACATGTGAGATATCAACGTAGAATTACAAACCCTTTTCCCCTAATATTTCAGTAGTAAAAACCACAGAGAAAGGGATGCAGTCAAAAAATTCTATTAAAAATTGGTCATCCAGGTAAAGCAATACTTGGTATGGGTTTGGTGGGGATTTAATCGTACACTTAATTAATTAAAAAAAAAAATTGATATAACAAATACATCCACAAGATTGCATAAAAATGAAGGAGTTGTTCTTCATACCTTTCCAGTGAAGAAATTGTCGTAGCAGGGAGCGCAGGGCTGTTCTACCGGAGTCGAGCGACGACCAGAGAGAGAGCCAAGAGCGTGGAACAGATCGAGAGAGCAGAGAGCAGGGAGCGACGAACAGAGGGAGTGTCGAGATTTCAGGGTTAGGGCTTACAGAGAACCGAGGAGGAGATTCGAGATCGAGAGAGAGAGGCCGAGAGACAGAGAGAGTCGAGAGAGAGTCGAGAGAGAGAGAGAGATGGAACCGAGAGGGAGAGTCGAGAGAGAGGTCGAGATCTGAGCTTTTCCTTGAAGAGATCGAAATTTCAGGCCGAGAGACAAAGAGAGTCGAGAGAGAGAGAGGCCGAGAGAGCTTTTGCTTGCAGAGATCACATTTTTATTTCAAATAATGAACCGAACCGGTTTGTTTCGGTTTGTTCTCCACTGGTTTGGTTGAAGATGGTTTGTTCAGTGGTTTGTGGTAGATTAAATCTGAACCGTGGATATATAATGGGGACACGTGTCAGTCGCCTGGGGTAGAATTGCATGGAATTGCACAGATGAGAATTTCAGACGATTTCTACCCTGTGAAACAGGGATCTGACAGTGTGAGTAATGGTTGCTGCCACAAGTGCGGCAAGCATCTGCGGCAGAGGATTTTTCACCATAGGTGATGATTGACAATCCACCATTCATGTGACATTCATTCAAAAAAGAAATTAAGGGTTTCGTAGTTGGAGGGCTGGAAGATCAAGTGCATTGCAAACTATCTAGTTCAATAATTCCTCACAATCCAACGATATGGTGGATGTAAGAGCATATGTTGTTGGTTAAGCTTGATTTTTAATTTAACCAACTAAGCTTTGTTGATGATTTGATAACTGAAAGGGGATTCTACAATAGGAGAAACCTATCAAGAATCTTAGGGATTTCCGTCTGAATGCCATCTCGTAGATTACAAATTCATTTCCTTAAAAAAAAAGCTCTTACTTGTTATGATTTTTATCCAAGTTGAATTAGGAAAATCACGTTTTATGTTGAATCACCTCAGCTCTCTTTTTCATTAAATGGTAAGCAGATCTATTATCATTGTTAATTGAATTGGATCTTTATCCGATTTGTACATGAATTGTCTACGTGGGGCAAATATAGATCCACTAAGATTAGTAAATCTAGATGGTTAAATCTCTATAAATAAGAGGATTTGGCTATAACAAAGTAAATTTTTAACCTAATCTCAAGAGCTTTCATTTCTCTTCTTATTCTCTTCCGTCTACCCACCTTTGTATTCAAAAAAAAATTTAAGGATATCTGTATTGCTAGAAATTGTGAATCCATTAGTCATACAGCTTTCATTAACTACATTATTTGGTAGATCTACCCTAAAAAAGCTTATGCTTTCCAAAGCATACCATACAACATGCTATACCTATGGCCCTAGACCAATGTTTACAATTACCAAGTCTCGAGTGCAACACAGATCCAGATTTATGTGTATTCCAAAATTTTGGTCTTCTTCAATCAGGTTCTCAAACCGATCAAGGGCTGAAAAAGAAAAAACAATTCAATCCAAAACTCTTTCTGCTGGAACCTTCTGAGTTTTAAAGAAAAACCACGCGGAATTTTTACGAGATTGTGAAACTTATTGTTTCAAAGCTGTGAAAACTCTCCCGAAACTTTCACAGCGAAACCTTGAGATACTTTAGATTTGGATTAAGAGCTACCCCTATTATTGGTAGTTGGTACCTATATGGGAATTCCTTTTATGGGAAATGCCTCAACAAGTCTCACTATCAGAACTAAGGAAATGCCTCAACAAGTCTCACTATCAGAACTAACTCCAAGCTAAGTGGGTGGAAATTCAGTTACCTTAATATTGCTGTCAAACATGTTCTCATTCAATCAACCTTCGTGGCTATGCATCCTTCTAGTCCCAATTCTAAATCCAATAGATACTATCAGCGGGAATTTCTTTTGGAGCAATGGTTACAAAGGATTGATCCCCACAATCAGTCGTTCCACCATATGCACCTCCTAAAAATTAGGTTGCCTGAATCTCAAGCTTTCTTCCCCAAAGACAAATCCCTACTGGCTAAGAAAGACTGAGAGCTCCATAATCCTTCCTCTTTTATGAGAGGTTGATTAATGAAGGCTAAATGTTTTCCCAATTCATCATTCCTTCATGCTAAATGTTTTTCATCAGTTTCATGGAACTGGAAGTCAATTTACAAAGTTCATGATCTTCTTGTAAAAGGGCTTTTCATTAAGGTGGGTCATGGGCATAGCATCAATCCCTGGACAGATCTGTGGATACTCGGCTTCCCTCCACCTTCAACACCTGAGGCGCTTTACACTCTTGCTGAGAAGAGCTACACTTATTGTAGAAGAGTAAACAACATTTCAGCTTTAGACATCAAAGACATGCAGGCTCTCTTCATTCGATAGATCCCTCCCCCCAACTCTCTTTTGTCTCAATGTTGATGGTTCATGCCTGGGATCACCGGAGCACACTGGATTTGCTGAATATATTGGCCACTCATTCTTCATTATTGTTTAAGCCCTTGCCATCAGGCAAGACAGAATCATAAACCCAAAAAAGGGAGACTTCTCAAAATCATTTAGCCCAATTTGTCAAAGTCTTCAACTCATAATTGAACATTCAAACTCCCTCCAAAACAATTCCAATGCCCAATTAGCTCATCAGCTTGGAATGTTCGTTTGGGCTCTTTACTGAGTTATAGGGTTTTGATTTTTTTTTTTTTTTTGACTTGGTCTCTAACATTCCCTATTTGTGTTCAGACTCAGAAGTTTCTTTAAAAAATAAATAAATAAATCAGATAGGGAAGTGAGTAACATGTGATATTAATAAAACCCAAAATATTATACCCAATTGGGGAAAAAAAAAGCACTATCATATCACAAGCAAGAAAAGAAAAGAAAAGAAAAAAAAAGAAGCTGCAATCTTTATTCACAGTCAAAGAAATAGAATAATTCATCTTATCCTTTGGGTTCACAAATACCCTCTCAGAAAGATGATTTTCTTTCCACTGAAAAGGTGAAAGCATACTATAAAGCTCAAGTGTTGCTAATGCATAAGACTATTGGGTGGTCCACTGTTTTCTATCCAAAAAAAAATATTAAGGGACTCCATTGGTTGGTCAGAGTTGAAGCTCACTGCAGTTTAGGATGATTGATTAAGGCTTTAGAAGAAAGTTCTAACTCTTACAAGTGATTCATGTCTCCAGTAGCTTTTGAAACTTCGAAAGCTAGAGAGGACTGTTTACCAAAAAAAAAAAAAGAAGCTAGAGAGGACTGAAAATTATTAGTTGAATTGCTGCAGGAGTTAAAAATGGAGATAAAATATCCACTCCACTCATTGATTGATCTTGAAATTTTGTAATTTGTCGTCGTACAAGTCTTACATATTATGATATGGAAAGTTGTTCAATTTAAACCAGCCTTTGTGATTAGGGAAAATACTTTTGTAGTTGAATCTTAGGATCCTCTCCAATGTGTTAGTCCCTCCATCACATCAGACAGTAGGCAGCACCAAGTGCCTCCCAGCCTTCTGATGTGCTAGTGCTGCCTGGAGGGGCTGGCGCACTTGAGAGGATCTCGTTCCTTCTCGCGTTAGAATTTTCATGTTTATGCTGTTGAAGTCCTGAGCACTTACCGTTCTTTCATGTCACTAACTTGAATTAAACTGTCACAATAAGATTGTTGGAAATGAAATGGATGTGTGAGATGGAAGTTTTAAAGAATGAAGCCAGGTGGTTCTGTAAGAAATCCCATGTAGTCGGATCATGTTTAAACAAATTACCAAGCTTATTTTTTTTCTTTCTGGATAAAACAAACAAACTACACCAAGGAAGAATAACCAAATGGGAATGCTACAAGTGGAGAAGCCCCCTGGTAGTGCAGTTTGGCTAGGGTGGCGACAATGAATCGAAACAGATAATATAAGGAAGATTGCTGTCTGCTGATTGTATGGCCTCTGTAGATCATTATACTGAGGATCGGAATAGAGATGATAAGACCTTGAGAGAAGCAATGGATATGGCTATGGTTTGGCCATCGGTTTTTTTTATTTTTTTATTTTTTGTCGCTGCTAAAAGTGCAAAAAAAGAGATTGGAGTTAATAAAAAAAAAGAAGCTTATATTAAAAAAAAAAATCAATTTGTCAATTATGATATTATGAATGCTTAAAAAGACAGCATATAGTAGATTTTAATCGATTTGATTTGATTTGATAATGATTTTTGGTTTTCTAAAGCTGTTGAGAGGTAGAAGTTGATCGTTTGGATCGAGTTAGAAAAGAGTTAATAAAAGTAAACATTTCACCAAAAAAAAAATAATAATAATAATAATATATTTTATGGGTTGGGGTTTTCTGGTTGAACACCCTATTTAAGAATCTTTTTGAGGGGTATATTTTGGACTGTAGGATCTGAACAAACAAATCCTAATGGTTGATTTATCTATATTATTAATATAACAGTAGAACATTATATGTATTAGGTATTTTTTTTCCTGTAAAGTATAGCAAATCTTGGAAGAAAAGAAAAGCAAGAACCCCCGATCTTCTTCTCCCTACCTGTGTATCCCAACTTACCATTTCTTCTGATTTCCTCTTATATGGAAGCCCCTAAAATCCTAGAAGAAAAGAAAAGCAAGAACCCCGAGTTTATTCTCCCACACGAGTCCCTATCCCCTCCTTACAGGCTGTGATCGAAAGCTTGTTTATTGAAGCTATTGAAAACCCCCATTTGGTGGAGATTCCTGAGTTGCAGAAAGTTAAAACTTAGAGCATGCCGTAGCTCCCTTTGTTAATGGTCAGGTTGGCACTGTAGTCGTTCGTCCACCCATTTGGCAAAGGCATTCATACCTGAAGGCTCCAGCAGCTGTTCACCCTCACCTTCGTAAACACATGTATGCTTTGCCTTTCCCCCCGCCCTCTCTCTCTCTCTCTCCGCCTTTGCCTTCTCCAACTGAAGCATCGGGTTTGTGGATTTTGGTTCCATATTATTTCATATGATTCTTCAATATTTGATTAATTTCTGAAACAATATAATTACTGTAACTCCATATTTCCGCTTTAAGCATCTCTGGTTCCTTGTTAGTTTGGGTACCGGAGGTATGCATTTTCAGATCTATTGTTCGTTTTATTAAAATTTGATACCTAAGATCAATTCATAGTTACTCTACCATCCCCAGACCCATTTTCAGACTCCCACATTTGCATAAGTTTGTAAATCTTCCTTGTAATTTTTTTAATTAAAGATCGATATAGGCACACTTCTCTCTGTGTTTCGCAATTGATTCTCTTTTTGGTTTAATTAATTTGATTTAATTAAAGGTCTACAATGTAAACAAGGTCCACTAAGTTTAAGGTTGATGTGGGCATCCGATTCCCCTTATGAAAAACCAATGCACTATTTCCCTTTCTTCAAGGAAAAAAAAAATGTACAGCAGATTATGGTTTTCCATGGTGAACTGTTAATATCAACTGAGTTCTGTTCTCCTTCCTTAAGATCAATATATCATGTTCAGTTATCAAGCCATGAATATTAGTGATACCCTTTTGGCAATTTTGATGGGCTATCATTTCGTAGAGCACTGGGATGAGGGCAATCAAATCCATCTTGTGGATAAATGGTTTTGATAATCTCCTTTAATGGTGGCCATATGATCATGGCATGGTAAGTGTCATAATAAGATGAAAAATATCAGCAGAACATGTTGTAATACTTGATAAGCTTGTCTTCTTGCTCAATTTACTTCTATGCACTGGTATTATATTTGTTGTGCTTGTATGATGTCATGGAACAAGTGGCTTCTGTGATTGAAAGCTTTACTAAGAGCGGAATGGAATTAATTGTGATGGAATTGTATTGCACACGCCTTGTATGAGTTCATTAAGTACTGACAAGTAGTAGATGGGTGTTTTTTCTTGATAGTGTGAGCCTAAAACCTTTGTTCTTTGATAGGCTTGAATAACATGATGAAGAGTCATGGAATGATGATAGACAGAATTGATTTCATCGTTGTTTCAACTATCTAACAGTAATGAGATGTCAGTAAATTTTTTGCAATAGATCTTTTTGTAGTTTGATTTCATGGTTCTTAGTTTGATTTCATGATTCTTAGACCGCTAGGAATGTTAATCTCAACTGAGCTTGACTATTAATTTCCCACTTTTATAGAGTAAATTTTATTGCACCCCAATTTGAAGAAAATTTTCTGGGAAATTTAAAGAGTAGCTCAACGTAATATGTGGGTGCAGGGTGAAGAGTAGGCTTCATTGTCAAGAGAAATGAAATGGTTCATCTCTTATCCTCTTGCAGGTGAAAATTTAGGTGGTCACGTTTAGAACTCAACCTATGGCATATAATCAACTTAACTGCATGGATTTGATTTATGTTGACTGCCAACATTTGAACGTAGACTAGAGATTTACCTCCTTACAAGACTCGACAAAGCATGCCCTGGATAAAATTATGACAACAAGGAATATATGCAAGGATTCATTAGGATCATGTAGGGTTAAACATAGATTAATAATGTAGGTCTACGGATATAGGTAGTGAATATTAGGCTTACCTTGATTTGGCTCCTACTAATTCATGTGCTTGAATTATACCGGGTATTGATGCCTAGGGTAAATTATTTTCAGAACTTGTATCTGGCAAGTTGCATTATTCATCTTAGATTTACGGCTGAAGCAACTGTATTCAATTATTTGTGCCATTTTGCAGTGTTAGACATCATCTTTCTTGACTCCCCAATTGGTGTTGGCTTTTCCTACTTAAACAACTCCAAGGGTGTTCTGAACAATGCAGATAAATGAACTGGTATAACTTGGGAATCTTTTATGTGAATTAGGGAAAAAACAATTAATCGTGGAGTATATATGGTATGGAGCTTCTTCTTGGAGAATTAAAGACTAGCCATTGTACATTGGAGCTGAATAAACAATAAACTACTATATTGTATTTGTAATGCAGGTGGGAAATGCTTTGACCAATGATTTCACTGACCATATGAGAGTTTTCCAGTTTATGTGGTCTATGGGTTTGATTTATTGGTAACCAACAAGCTTATGAACCTCTTTTGTGACTTCGAATAGTTTATTCACACCTCAAGCCAGTGTAATAAGAATTTTGATATTAAAAGTGAAGAACTTGGAAACATTTTACTGATCATGCATGGAGTGCCATGGGTTGAGCTTCTACAAATATCTCAATAACATCGCATGGTTTTTACTTTTGATTAACTTGACTATAGTGGACAAATTCTACTATAATAACATCACTTGATTTGTGACTTGTAGTTTTCTAAAATTCTACTCACTCGAAGAAGAAGTAAAATTATGTAGAATAAGTTAAAATGGCATTCTTGTCGTCTTATTGCAAATTTACTTGACAACTCTACTTCATGGGTCTTTAGCTCAATTGGTAGAGCACTTGGAACATGAGCATGTCTGGAGCATGTTCCAAGAGGATGGTGGTTCAAATCCACTAAGACTCTTTTGGTTTAACTATTCATAGCAAAGTTAGTTACGGCAATCATGTAGAAGTACGGGTCGTTGCGGTAAAGAATTTTCAAAGAATACTTGAGAGGAGCTATTGGAGATGTGTTTTTCTTGCTAGTGAATGTTTAGAACTTGCCACTTGGCCTGTGAATGAGTATCTTATTTCAATGAGATTTGCATGGTATTAATATTCTTGCCCTTTATTCAAGCATTTTCTACTTTATTACTAGTTGGATACATTGTTTCAACTATTGTATCGGTCACATCGGATCGGTATCGGTAAAGACTAATGGATCGGTTGCCCGTATTGTCTTAGGGGTAAAACAATAAAATTATACTTTTTTCGAAAAAGCAAGGGCAAAAGTGGCTGATATGTAGTGATTGACTTTCTGCAATTTTGTGAAAATCTACTCACTCAAAGAAGTGAAATTCTGTATAAAAAGTGAGAAATGGAATTCTTGTAGTCTTATTGCATCTTTACTTGACAACTCTACTTTCTAGGTCTCTAGTTCAATTGATAGAGCACTTGGAACACGGGCACGTCTCAATTATGTTCTAAGGGGATGGTGGTTCGAATCCACCAAGACTCTTTTGGTTCAACTATTCATAGCAAAGTTAGTTAAGGCAATCATGTAAAAGTAGATGTCGTTATGGTAAATAATTTTTAAATAATACTTTAGAGGAGCAATTAGAGGCGTGTTTTTCTTATTAGTGAATGTTTAGAACTTGCCATTTGTCCTGTGAAGCTGGAATGCAGGGTACAAGGGTATGGGGTATAAGGCATAAGGTAAGTATAGGGTAAGAAGGCATAAGTGTAGTTGGGTATAATATATAAGTGTATAAGGGTATAAGGTATAGGGTAGCAGAAGGGAGCTTGACTGCAAGACCCACTTGTCAAGCCTGGACAAAAGTCGGCCTTAGTGATCCGATGGTGCCAAGTGGAAGGGCCATCGCTCAACAAATAAAAGTTACTATAGGGATAACAAGCTGATCTTCGCCAAGAGAGTTCATGTTGATGGGAAGGTTTGGCACCTCGATGTAGGCTCTTTGCCACCTGGGGCAATAGTTGTTGGTGTACAATGTACTGTATTCTGTCTCAATTTTTGTACATATTTGTAGTGAGGTTCTCTTTCTCTGCAAGCAATCAGAGAGAGTTGTGAGGACAATCGTTGTAATTTTCTACAGTAGTGTGTTCCAAGGGTTAGGGTATAGGGTATAGGGTAAATGGTATGTGTTATGGGATATTATGTATAGGGTGTAGGGTAATGATCCCACTTGGATTAATATTCAATCATGTGACACATGACCAAGGATTAAAGTATCGGTATCGGTCGCCATATCGGTCGGTCAAAATTAAGATACGTATCGGAGATACACTAAGATACGCTAAAGATACACACATAAATGGATAGGAAATATTTTTTTAAACACTTTTGTATAAAGAATTTGTTTAAAAAAGCTATTGATAACATGTATTATGCATAAACACTAAATTGAGGGTATTGTACTAAGAATTCAAGGTTTGTAGTTGTCCCATAAATGTAAAATCCTTGTTTCCAACCTTGATTTCCACTTTAGTTAGAGAGAAATATGACTGACAGCAACTTTGAAACAAAAACCCTTCAAAAAATCATGTTTTTCTGAAAAATTACCCATCTTGGCCATTATATGACCATAGCGCATTGTATCGGTACATACCGATACTCATCGATACGTACCAATATATATCGATACTCACCGATACGTGCCAATATATACCGATACGTATCGATCGATACATACCGATACTCACCGATACGTACCAATACCTACCGAAACGTACATTTTACCTCAATTTTATAATTTTTATAGTCGTATCGAGGCATATCGTATCGTATCAATGTGTATTGGTGGTGTATTGATGCATATCGGTATGTATTGTAGGATATATATCGATACAAAAGGATTTTAAAAATTTCATGTATCGTATCGATCGGCTAAATTTAAGATACGTATCGGAGGGTATCGTATCGGTATCGGAGATACTTAAAACCATGCACATGACAAAGATATAGGGGTGTCAATTATGAGCCTGCACCGGTAGGCTCGACCGAGCCCGTCACGTTTATGACACTACCTGGACCGGCCTGAATAATAAATATGTTAGGCTCAAACCCACATGTTTATTAAACGGGTGTTCACAGTGCAGGTAGCTAGCCTGTTGGGCGCCTGACCAAACCAATCAATTATAGGCTCAACCTGAACCGACTCATTGTAGTCAGACCTAGCCCAACCCCTTCATTAAAAAACAACTATAATCTCATATCATTTCTCTTATTTATTAAAGATTTGGGTCACCTTCTACTATGATTAATTTTTGTATATAACTATAGTGATTTAATGTTTAAATTGAATTATTATGTGCCTTCATTTATAGTTTAACTATTCGGCATGGCCACATCAGCCCTCCTTATGAGTAAGTTAGTAATTATAGAGAGATTCTTTCATACTTGCTACAATTGGGTTTGACCACAATACCTTCCTTGTAGGTAAAATAAGGGGTGTCAATCGGTCAATCTGGGCCAGTTCGGGTTTGGGTTAAATCAATTTTGGTGTGGGAATGGTGAAACCAAAACCAAACCAATAAGGAAATTTCGAATTACGATTTGATTTGGTTTCGGGTTGGTTTGGATTTATTGTAACAATGTTATGGGTTGCTTTTGGTGTTGGCTTGTCCACATCAGCCCTCCTCTCATGAGAAGAGAGATCATGTGCCCAATAATGTGTTCCAGTTGGATGTATTCCATTGGATGAACTTTTTTCTAAATCTTAGGAAACCCCTCAGGCGGAAATGAATTTTGCACATACCTCTTAGGCGGGACGGTGAAATTTTCAGTCGCTTATAGAAGAGAAAAAATGAGAGAGAAGCAAAAAGAATGGGGGAGACTGAGTGAGTGGGAGAAGGGAAAGAGAAAGGGGTTGGGAGCCTGAAAGGTTTACAGAGAGAGAGAGAGAGAGAGAGAGAGAGAGAGAGAGAGAGAGAGAGAGAGAGAGAGAGAGAGAGAGAGAGAGAGAGAGAGAGAGAAGGGGGTAGCGGGACAGATTATAACCTTTCTCTCTCTTTTGAGAAAACCTAACTTTGCGGGGTTGTGTTTGTCTCTCTCTTTTCTAAGAAACCCTAGGTGTTGCCTTCTCTCTTTGTCGTGCTTTCTCTTTTCTGAGAAACCTAACTGTTGCGGCGTTATATATTCATATCCTATATGCCTAGTAAGTATACTATTGCTCTGCATATGATTAATATAGGTCTCTAAGGCTGAGGAGCGCTAATCCAGATTGTTAGGTCTTCTTAGTTGATCGAATAATACTTGTTTGGATCATTAGATCTGGAACATTCCATATTCTGGTGGGAACCTTTGATACTGATACTTAAAAAACTCTTGCTCATAACCAACCAAACTTTTGTTATGGGTTAATTAATTTGTTCAGTTGGACATCGTGAGGTCAATAATGGTGTAAATTTATCAAGGATGCATTTTTGTTAAAACTTCTGCAGATTGTTAGGTTACTTTTACTCTTTTAGTGTGAACACCATTCATTAACAATTTCTATAGGAAATATTTGGATTTAGGATGACCTTTTGCTTTCCACAAATATGACTATATCAAGGATTTACAACTCATTTATTATGATGCTCTTTGAGAAAGAATAAAACTAGCTACAATTTTTATAGTTAAAGTGTCTTTCTTTGAGCATCGGCAGAAAAGGGATTTCTCAAAATCCACATGAGAGACGTGGTGGTAAGAATCTTAGAAACTACCAGCTCCTAAAAGAGAGATGTGACAATGTTGCATTCTAACTTCACAGGACAAGTAGCAAGTTCTAAACGTTCACTAACAAGAAATCACTCATTCCTCTAATTGCTCCTCTCAAGTATTCTTTGAAAATCCTTTACACCTATTTCAACATGATTGCCTTAACTCACTTTGCTATAAATAGTTGAACCATAAGAGTTTTGGTGGATTTGAACCACCATCCCCTTAGAACATAATTGAGACATGCTCATGTTCCAAGTGCTCTACCAATTGAGCTAAAGACCCATAAAATAGAGTTGTCAAATAAAGATGCAACAAGACTACAAGAATTCCATTTCTTACTTTTTATACAGAATTTCACTTCTTTGAGTGAGTAGAATTTCATAAAACTGCAAGAAGTCACAAACTAAGTGAGTTATTAAAATAGAATTTCACCACTGCAGTCAAGTTGATCAAAAGTAAAAACCAAGTGATGTTATTAAAGATATTTGTAGAAGCTCAACCTATATTTGCATGAATTCCAAATATAAAAGGTAATTGTGAAATAGATTTCATGAATTAGAATATGTCCATCAAGTCCAATTCTAAACACTTATGGCCGAAGAGAAGTTTCACAAAACCAAGGATTACGCAAATAGAAGCACATTCAAGAATCACATCATATGCTCCAAGTACCTTTTTATTGTTGTTTAGCTTCAAATACTATTCACTATTCTAACCAATGGCAATACTAGTTTTGAGATGAAAGAAAAAGGAACGTAAAATAGATAATTCAACACTAACAATAAGACAATTACCATGCTCACGAACTCCATGTGTGAAACTATCAGCTTTTTTCCCCATCTTGCTGATCCATTCTTTCAGTGTGTCAACTCTGTCTGCATTGTCAAAGCTAAACCATTAATGCATAGCTTAAATATTGAAAATATTTTGTTATAGGTCATAATATAGCAAATTAGCTTTTGAATATTTGCAATACATAACCATAACAGAAACAGAGATAGACAGAGACAGATACAGAGATTACATTGTTTTGGATCTGGGAGACTCCTTTGAAGGAGTGGAAATAAAATATGGGCTAGCAGTTTCTGATACAGTAGTATGTTTCTCTCCTGATTTTTCAATTGAATAGGATACTGAGTTCACCGGAATTCCAATGACATGATCTGGAAATTGGTTCTTCATTTTGAACGAACACAGATTCAATCTGTGAAATGGCAATTCTACACAAAATGCAAGTTTTTGTTCTTATATCATCCTCAATTACCTATCCAGTTCTGTGAACAAGAAGCCATCTGAAAGAGGGGGCTGTACTGCCAACTTTGCAGATTCAACTATCCTCATACATCACTGGATGCCAAATACTTGTTAACTTATATGGGCACCTGCATTAGATCTGAAAAATTAGCCCCTGGCAGCAAAAAACAATTAAATGCATTTGAGTACCAACTACCAAAAAAAAAGGGGAAAGGAACCAGTAGAAGGGTGGAGGAATCGGACGAGGTTAGTGCATAAGACCTGACAGAGATACGAAAACGAATACGGGAAAAGAGGATGAAAATGCTCATTTTTTTTTAAAACCAAAACACTGAATGTAAGACATAAACCAGTAGAAATAAAAAATAAAAAAGGAACTCCAGAGGCACCCGTATTGTATCTACTTCTGTGCTCCACTTTAATAATTGAACATGTATAGCACCGATGCTGGTACATTGAAAAATGTCAAAATATCCATTAAGTATAGTGGGTAAATTGATTTGCATGCTTGCTATATTACATGGACTGGATATCAAACTGAAGGTGGCAGAGGAAGGGAACAACAAGCCTAAAATTGATAATTGCAATTTGCAAAGGCCTGAAAATAATATGCCACATCTTTGAAGCAATGATGTTCAAGGTTTTGAAGGCCCACAGACAACCTTCTAATTTGGGTCCATGCTAGGTCCAATTAGGATATTCTTCATTCCCTTGAATGTCTATGATGCAGCACTGTAATTTTATTTTATTTTGAAGGGAGTTTACAATCCTGATCTGGGTTGTTTTGTATTGTAATGTTCCTTCCTCTCTTAATTACAATTCAAATTCACTTTGTCCTTGGTTCTTGAATCCATCCTTCAGTTCTTTACTTTCTTGAATGTTCTGTTCATCTTCATCAGACCACGACCTGCTCCTATATTTCATTCAAATCTTTGTTTTTCCAACTAGGACTCTCATAACAATAAAGTCTAAAAAACCTGTGCTCTTAAAAGGTAATAATAAGATAAGAACTTAGTGTAGGTAAAGTTCCAAAGCAATTGGAGAAGACATAAAAGTGCAAATCACAATTTAAATTAACATGCCAAAAGCATGAAAATGAAAGATACATGCAAGGGTGATAAATCAAGAAAAATTATCAGAAGAAGCTTGGGAAAGGCATGGCAGCAGTGGGTTTGGCACTCCAACACAACCACCAGCTTCAGTTGGGGTTGTGTTGAGGCTAGAATTAAATTGGCTAGGAAAATTTATGAATTTGAACGGGTAGATCTTAGTTCTTATGAAGAATATAAGAGGTTCAAAGGCAATGCACTAGAATCTGTAAAACAGAAAGAATTGGTAGCAGTAGTAGTAGAGGAATACCTAGAAAGAGATTAGGTTAAGATAATCCATACGAAGGAGAAAAGCACGAACTAACACACAAAATGATGCTGGGGCTTAATTCAGATTGTTTGACAATCTAATAACAATTAGAAAAAGAGGCATACCTGATGAATAGTCCCTGAATCATTTCTAGAGTCAAGAAAGCAAGTTTTCCAAATGCTCTCCAAGCTACGATTCTTCCAAAGACATGTCCATTATGAAAAAATACGAAAAAAAAAAAAAAAAAAACAAAAGAGAATCAATCTATACCTTTGGTCAAAAAACTTGAAGCTGTGATATGGTTTGATCAGAGATATGTGGGCAAAACATCACAGGGAAAAGAAAAAGGAGGAAAAGAGGAGAAGGACCTAAGGTCTGATAGTCTCGATTGAGTCTGTGGAACAGGTACATGCCGATAGAGAGAGAATAGGGGTGAGAGTCGAGAGACCAGAGAGCGAGACCTAGGAGTACCATGCGAGAAAGAGAGAGATAAGGCATGGCCTTACCGGAGCCACTGGCCATCCGGAGTTGGTCTTCGCTCGACGGCTGAAGTGGTGGGAAGCCAGGAGCCGATATGCTTGAGCAGAGTATGGAGTGTCGCTAACAGTGTCCTGAGTATTGGGTAGGTATTTCCACCAAAAAAGGTATTGGGCGGGTATTGTAACGAACGGTTGGGATTTTAGCATTCCATTTCAAGGGATGAAATTAGTCCCTACTAGTTATATTGTTAGCTGTAGTGCCGAGTGGAAAAACTTTTGCCATATTTTATTTAATAAAAATTAATAAAATATAATATTTATATTTATATTTTATCCTTTTTTTATATATGAAATACCAAAATTGGACTTGATCATTAAGAAATTTATTTGAATTTCAGTCATAGCTCTTATAATTATAAAAGTGCTAGTATTAACCCAGTAATGCAGACTTTGTTGGATACTGCTAAAAATTTATACTTAGGTGGTAAGTCTGAATGTCTGATACTGTAAATCTCGTTTCTATGGTTTATTAACGAATTTTCTATTTGATCATTGAAAAAAAAAATAAAAGAAATTAATAATGGATATTGAAACTGACCAAATCAATAGCTATCAATTTTAATTTGGCTCTTATAGATCGAACACCTAATTGATCCGATTTTGGTTAGACCCAACAAAATATAACCAATAAAATAGACTGAAATCAAACAAAACCAATCGTTTGACACCCCCTGCTGAATGAATCCCACCCATTCCCCTCTACCCTCATCCTTTGGAGTCCTACCACGGTTTCAAGAATTGGTTTTGAAATAAATAACACTTCCTTGTTGTATAGTCCTTGCAACCGACACATGGGAGTACAAAATTATCATCCCATTCCATGTGAAATTAAAAATCTCATCCATGTATATGCCCCCAATACTGGGGGCAGAGCTGGGGCAACCTAGCAAGGATCACCCCTGGTTGGGTTGGTCGCAGACGAGACCACCTCGATAGACTCAGTACCTGAGCTACTGCTCGAGCTTGTGCTGCCACCAGAGCCTTAGCTGCTGTCAGAGCTTGGACCGCTTGAAGTGTCGTACGGGAGGACGAATGATAGGGAATAGGACACTGGGTGGTTTTTCCCCAGGCCTCACCGCCATCAAGGGGGTTTGGCTGAGCAAGTTAGGGTCACGCACAGATGCTATGTTGGGATCATCAGGAGTAACGCTAGGAAACATGGAAGGCTGAGAGGAAGAAGAACGACGAGTCACAACCATAGTACGATCTTACTTACTGGTTGAAGGACGAGCTTGAGAATGACGCACTGATGAAGACGAGCTGGTTGGAGAAATTGGTTGGTTGAAGTCAAGACACCGGGCTGCTCTGAGACTCTGAGGATAACCGCGTCGAGGCTAGGAGCGAGCTGAACTGACTTTATCACTCGAACATATGCGAAGTCTTCTTGGAAAAATGCGTCCTATTTATAGGTGAAGTCGGTGGAAAATTAACGACTATCTGGCCGAGATCAAAGGTCACCCAAAGCCGTCTCTTCGCCTACCCGAGGTGAAGTTACGGTGCAGTGACACGTGACAGAAGCAGCGCGTTTTGCTCTAAAAAAACAACGCACGTGCGTGAATGTCAACCAAATTAAATGCTTTAGCTGTCCAATCCGAACTACTAGAACGGGGGCTGGTGATGAGGGTAAATACGTCCCTGTCCCTAGCCCGGCTAAGCACATTTGAACACCTCATGCCTAGCTGCCACCTCGGCCCCTCCTCTGGCTGACCTGCTGCCTCTCCCTCACCTCATGTCGAGCTATCACCTCGGCTAAGCATGATCACGAAGGGCTCCCAAAAACATGCTCTCATCCACTCCTAAATTCAAGGAGTGTAACCCCTGATCACAAGGGAAGGACTTTATCCACTACATGTCATCAGAGGCATCCACCCCTCCCATGACTTGCACTTCCGAGATAAGAGGGGAATATTCCCGAAGTATGCCCTAGGATCTAGAATATTTTTAGCATCAGAGAGCTATTCCTCTCAAGGACTCCACGTCTAACAGGACTCTCCACGAAGTCTCCTTTTCTCCCTCCATAAACAACCTCTAAATACCAAGGTACTCTCCTATAAAGGGATCGATCACTTCTTTACTAAAAACTCTCTTGAGTATCTGCTGTGGAAAGATCTGACTTAGGCATCGAAGAGTCACCCGTCGGATCAGCCCGGTTCCCCCCTGTCTTCTCATCTTTACAGATCTACAGGAGCACCAGGAGCTAAAAGGAAGATTGGCTGGTTAATTTTTACCACATCACTTGCCTTATTTGGTTAGTTTCCTTGTTAGTACAATTTTCGTTTTTTATTTTTCTTATCATACAAGGATTATCTTTATAAATTCATGTAACCTCAGATTATTATTTTTAGTGATTTTGGAGGAGACTCTTAGATAACATAACTGAGTCTCTAGCAATCTCAATTAGCCTCTCCTCTCCTTCTAGCTTTTTGTTCTTGGTTCTTAATATTCTCACATAAAAAATTAATTGTCTAATGGAATTTAGGTAAAGTTGAATTACATCTTGAATTCCCAGAACCACAACTAAACAAATATTATCTTCAACTAATAGCCTTCATTGAACCTATGACCGACTAACCGATGCCCTCTCTACCTCTGGCAGCATCCGTCGTCAGCCCTCTCTCCTGCCTAACCATTGAACCCGTAGTCCCTTCTTCCCCTCACCTTCACCTTGTTCCTCCCCCTTTCTCCAGACCTTAGAACTCTATCGCTAGCTCCAACCTTGCCGGCCTCTCCCCTCCTTCC